>NC_141050.1:21854993-22059993 GCF_041138505.1 Cibotium barometz
AAGAATTTCATTACAATCATGGAGAAATTGAATTTTAATATCATGCATAAAGGATAAGTTTTTATATCAAAAGTGTTATTTTTACCATTTTTATTTCATGCATAGAAGTATGCATAATGGATAAATTTTTATATCAAAAGTGTTATCTTTACCATTTTTATTTCATGCATAGAAGTATGCATAATGGATAAATTTTTATATCAAAAGTGTTATTTTTATCATTTTTATTTTCATGCATAAGAGTATGCATAATGATAAATTTTTATATCAAAAGTGTTACTTTTATCATTTTTATTTTCATGCATAGGAATATGCATAATGATAAATTTTTATATCAAAAGTGTTACTTTTATCATTTTTATTTTCATGCATAGGAATATACATAATGATAAATTTTTATATCAAAAGTGTTACTTTTATCATTTCTATTTTCATGCATAAGAGTATGCATAATGATAAATTTTTATATCAAAAGTGTTACTTTTATCATTTTTAATTTTCATGCATAGAAGTATGCATAAGAGTTGATTATTTTATTATAAAAGTGTGACTTATATCATAATTGAATTTCATGCATAGAGGTATGCATAAAAGTTGATTATTTTATTGTAAGAGTGTTACTTTTTATCATATTGGATTTCATGCATATAGGTATGCATAAAAGATATTCTTTTTATACTAAAAGTGTGATTTTTCTCATAAATGGATTTTATGCTTAACTTAGATGCATAAGAGAAATTCTTTTATTCTAAAAGTGTAATTTCCTACCAAACTGAATTTATGCATAAGAAGATGCATAAAAGATTGATTTTAATTTCGAAAGTGTTAGTCTCCTTAAATGGAATTTATGTATAAATAAATGTGTAGAGAAATCTTATATCAAATATAAGAATTCTCTTTTTTTTTTTTTTTTTAAAAGATATGAAATGTGATAAGATGTGATAAGAGGTGTATGAGATGTGATAAGAATTGATAAGATGCGTATGGAAAGTGATAGGATGTGATAAGATGTGTATGGGATGAGGTAAGAAGTGTATGTGATAGAATAGGATGTATATGGGTTGTGATAGGGCGAGAATGGATGTGATGTAAAAGATTAGATGTGAAGACATATGGGGTTACATGAATGGGAATGTGGAAATGGATGTATGTATGTGGATGTGTGGATGTGGAGATGGGAGTATGGATGTATGAATGTGAAAGTGGATGTATGAATGTGAAAATGGATGTATGCATGAAGATGTATATGCATAGATGTGAATGTGGATGTAGATGTGGATGTATAGATGTGAATGGGAATGTGGATGTGGATGTATGTATGTATGTGGATGTAGATGTGAATGTATATATGTGAATGGGAATGTGGATGTGGATGTATGTATGTATATGGATGTAGATGTGGATGTATAGATGTGAATGTGGAATGTGGATGTGGATGTATGTATGTATGTGGATGTAGATGTGGATGTATAGATGTGAATGGGAATGTGGATGTGGATGTATGAATGAGGACGTGATAATGGATGTATGCATGTAGATGTGGATATATGGATATGAATGTGGATGTGGATGTATGAATGAGGACGTGATAATGGATGTATGCATGTAAATGTGGATATATGGATGTGAATATGAATGTGGATGTGGATGTGGATGTATGGATGTCGATATGGATGTGTATGTATGAATGTAGATATGGGATAGGGATGTATAAATGAGGATGTGAAAATGGAGGTATACATGTAGATATGGATGTATGGATGCGAATGTGGATGTATGGATGTGAATGTGGATATGGATGTGGATGTATAGATGTGGATATGGATGTGTATATATGAATGTGGATATGGGATGTGGATGTATAAATGAGGATGTGAAAATGGATGTATGCATGTAAATGTGGATGTATGGATGTGAATGTGAAAATGTATGTG
Organism: Cibotium barometz; assembly: GCF_041138505.1. Taxonomy (NCBI): domain Eukaryota; kingdom Viridiplantae; phylum Streptophyta; class Polypodiopsida; order Cyatheales; family Cibotiaceae; genus Cibotium; species Cibotium barometz. Next base: position 21,856,928 of record NC_141050.1, read on the forward strand.
AATTAATGTGTCGTCGATATGAGGAAATGGATGAGAATGAGTACACATTGAATGGAATGTGGAATAAGTAATGTGGACTAAGGAGGGATAATGTGGAAAGACGAGAGTTCGATTTAGAAACTGTATTTTGTGACTGTTTGTAAATGACTGTTTTATGTCAAGAATGCTGGGGAAGCATTTTGACCATCTTGTGGATTAAGGTCATGAAGACCTAACTGTTAAAGTTGCAACTGCTGACGGAGAGTCAATGGAGGACGTCTCGCGTAGCAAGGTCGACCGAGGTCTTGACCAGCCTCGGTTCGATTTAAATGGTGAGCTTCCGGTACGGTGGATGAGGGACCAAGGAAGCGGCCTATGAGTGAAGCGCTAGGTCACCTGCGAAGGATCCTAGAGGGTGCTGACCATACGGTGCTCGGGCTCTGGGTCGCCCAGGATACCCACGCGTGCGTCGAGGAAGATATTGGAACAAGGAGGAAGAGTTGTTTTGTGAAACCGGGCATGGATCTGGTTGATTGACCTTGCTGGTCTTCAATGGATGAGTCCATGGCTCTTTATATGGATCTGCTGGTTGATCTTGCTGATCTTCAACGAGAGTCCATCTTGATTTTTATAAGTGATTATATTGCCGAGTATTATGGGCTAGGAACTATTGAAAAGGCCCCTGTGTGGACAGGTGGTGAGCGTTCTAGTTGCCAATGATGCCATAGATACTCTGATGAAGGAATGATGGGAAATTATGAATCAACCGGATAAATTGAAAGATTGTGATCAGTGGTACTATGGTTTCATTAAAGGATTGTTTTAAAGTTAGCTGATGCTAAGAAAAAGGCAATTTCATATTGGGTGTGTAAGTGGTGTGGCTAGTTTTATGTTTGCATGAACTTCCGGCTAGGGGGTCTTGGAACTCTTTTCCTTGGTACCCGGGACAAAACCTAACCAAATTCCAAATTGGATCCCATCACTACAGTGGTTGGGCGGTTGGCTAACCCATGGGATCGGATGGGGTTACGCTGGACTGATGGATCCGTAAATCGAGACTCAAACTTTTGTTTTTACGATAGATAAAATAAATCCCGGACAGTAACTGTTCTATGGATAGGAATCAACGGCTGTGCCTCTTGAATGGGGAAAAAAGCGTTGATCCCAATGATCCAAGTGCAAGTTTCTTCCTTAATCTGACCATGTATCTTATAGATGCAATTGGATCAGCTCGAACAGAAATGTTCTTGACTACGTTAGAGTAAAAAGTTATCCAGGTGGAATCGCCCGTACTTTCCGGTAAAGGAAGTTTTTCCGGGTTCGGTTTTGGAACAACCGACGGATTAGTCTCTTATCCGGATATCCGTGGGTGAGGCCCCGAATGTGGGACCCCTGTCCCGCGCGAGAAGTGCTACTTCCGCTGCCAGTATCATGAATCCGTTGCTCGGTGGGAACAGGGATCTCACATGCTTAAAGCCAATCTGACATTATCATTATCAGCCCCCCTCAAAAAGAGTAAGGAATCATCTGTAAAGCATTGAATAACCAGTTGTTTCCTGTTACTCAGCTTTAGCCTAGTTACCCTCCCTTTAGCAGAGGCATGTTCTAAAGCCACAATCAAAGGATGAGAAGCAATAACAAATAATAGAGGAATAAGGAGACATCCCTGTCTAACTAACTTGTTCACTTCAAATCCCCCTACCACCCTCCCATTCAGCATCAACTTGGAATTCTAGCAATTTGAACTTAGCTTGAAATCTTATGGATGAATAATCCTCTTTGAGACTTAGAGTTGAGCCCAAAAACTTTACCCATTTTTTGGCTATTAACCTAATCCCCTCTATCTCTTGGCCATTTTCATCCATAACCTCCTTACCCCTCATCCCCTCAGTCAGCTTAAAAAGATACCCATCATGCTTCCTTTTGTTATTAAAGGTACTCCATTTGTATCTAATTTCCTCTCTCCTGGTACATTTCTCATCTTCACTCGTCAAACCAACTTTACACTTGAAATACCAAGTAGTGTCCTCAATAGTTAACTTCCCAATGTGCCTCTTTTTCTGTAGAGTTTCTAGAAGATCACTCCATCTCTTTCTTTCCTGTCTTTTTTCCTCAGCTCTCAATTTCCCAACCCCTCTGATTATACCTTCCATTTCACTGGCAAAAATCCTCCAAGAGCACTGTATAGTTCCTCTCCTCTTGAGTCTCTCAATTGCCTCTTCAGTCTGTCTAATAAACAACTCATCCTTAAGCAAAAAATTGTTTACCCTTAGTTTCCTAGTAGGAAACTTGTTTAACTCACTTTCTTCCCAACTCATTATATGTCATCCCCATTTTAGAGGCATATGGTCAGATAGAGCAGTACTAGAATCCACATCTATTCTAAGAGTGTGAGGAGCCCACACAACCTGTTAAACTGAAAAAGATCCGATCTAATCTAGAGGATGACCCAAAATATTATAGACTAAAATAAGTATGCCCAAGATCTGAACCCCAATCTCCCATCTCCCACCCATCCCTTGTTGAGATTTTGGGAGACCCAAGCTCTCCATGATGGCAATGATGCTAATCCGACACTAATCACCTACTAATTACACATGATTAAAATGACCTAAGGTGGATGGTGTCTAATTATACACATGATGATGTGTATGTGCAATAGACTCAAATCAATTAGGTTCCAAGATAGATTAGCTTGGACTCATAGAGAGACTTGAGATGTGCAAAGTGCATGAGATGATTAATTGCTTGAAAAATGACCCCTTTTATAGGGTGGAGGTACAAATCTCATGGGACTTCCCTTGCATATGGGATAAATGTCTACTTGCCATATGGCATTTCTTACTCCATACCTCTTGTCTAGTGCACTTTGGCACCACAATTCTCAACACCCCCCCTTGGTGCCAAATCTTTGGGCTACTTCAAGGTGGTTGGATGCGAGTCATACACAAATAAGCTTTCACTCTTCCTAACTCCCTCTATGTGCTAGGGTTTCTTTGACCTAAGATACAAATGTGCTACTTTGGCACTAACCCCCCCTTAATGTCGACATGGCAAATCACAGGTAGGGGTGATAGGCTACTTTGGCCATTTCTCAGCATGAGTACATCATCAGTCTCAGAGTCTGGTTTACAAAATCTTAAGCACTTTTTGTAGAGAGAAGGGGTGAAGCATACATGTTTTCCTTTTTCTTTAAAAGAGTGTTTCTGAAGCATCTATGGCTTCGGTGAAGTTGGCTTGATTCTTTTTCCCATAGCAGTTTTCTTCTAAGTGGCCAATTTTACCACAATGATCACATACAAGTTTAGGCTTGTCCCTATTACAACACTCATTGATAACATGACCAAGTTTTCCACAATGAAAACACCTTGGTAACTTTGTGCTTGCCTGAGGTAGTTGCTTTGTTGTTCTTGAATCTTTCTCCTTTGGTGAAGAGTGCAGTCTCTCCTGAGTGTGAAGTGGGTGGCTTGTGTTTTGCTTCATACTGTAACAAAGAAGACTCTACTTCTGATAGAGTTTTATCCACATTTTGAAGTGTTGAAACAATGGTGTCATATGGCTTTTTATCCACACTATTAAGCAATACAACAATAGCTTCATCTTTATCAATTTTCTTCTTAATTGCATGGAGTTGTTGTTTTACCGCCTTGAATTTGTTGATGTGTGAGGCCATGCTTTCATTGTTTGCTTTGTTGAGCTTGTAAATGCAAAGAGTTGGTGCAATACAAATAAGAAACTTTCACTTCCCACTTTTGATTTTTGACTCCGGAGCTCTTGAGAGAAGCCCCGATGCAATATGAGTGCTTTTGGTGTCAATTCAAGGTTAATGCAAGCTTTGCTAAAACTTGAAAATGTTCAAAACCTGAACAGAAAAATTGGACAGTTTTGACATGCCTACATTGCAGAGAAGATCTAAGAAGATCCAACCGTTGGATCGACTTCATGTAAAAATGAAAGTTGTTTATTACCTCATGATCTATACTTTCAACATTGAGATTTCCAAAATCATCTCTCAGATGCTACTGGGGTGCACTTTACTAAAGTCCAAATTTCAGGCAGTTTGTGCGTAGCAACTGCAGCCTCCTTGTTGGCATTTGGTTTTTTTGCTTGCTCCAACTCACCCAATCGACCAAATGACATCAGATTTGGGCGGTGAATAGCAACCTGTCGGTTTTGCAACATGAAAATCGGGAGGTAGAGGATAAAGTTGGCCAAACCCTTCGATGTGTAGCTTAGCAATAGGTTGAGGAATGTGTGACTAAGAGGGTTTAGGCAATGGCGCAAAGGATTGAGATAATAGAGCACGTCAAATTTGGGCCACAAGCGAGAGAAATGGATAAGATGTGATTAGTGATATGATTAGTCCTAATTGAGCTATGGGAAGACTAATGAGAAGAGGGAAGATAGGTAGGAGAGCTACGGGGAGGCTCTGATACCATGTTGAGATTTTGGGAGACCCAAGCTCTCCATGGCAATGATGCAAATTCCACACTAATCACCTACTAATTACACTGATTAAAATGACCTAAGGTGGATGGTGTCTAATTATACACATGATGATGTGTATGTGCAAGACTCAAATCAATTAGGTTCCAAGATAGATTAGCTTGGACTCATAGAGAGACTTGAGATGTGTAAAGTGCATGAGATGATATATTGCTTGAAAAATGACCCTTTTATAGGGTGGAGGTACAAATCTCATGGGACTTCCCTTGCATATGGGATAAATGTCTACTTGCCATATGGCATTTCTCACTATCTTGTCTAGTGCACTTTGGCACCACAATTCTCAACATCCCTTAAGCCCAGTCTCCCTCTTAAACCCTCTCACTTCATCTTCTCTTGTCCCATCAAAACAATACTCCCCCCACACCTATCCCTCTCTTTCTCAACCATGTTAAAGTCCCCCATAAAGATGCAACGACCCTGAATATTAAGGTTAAATATCTATTCCCACATCCCACTTCTCACTTTATGATTATGAGCCCCATACGCATTTATTACCCAAACCCTCTCCCCTTCTAGTAATATTTCCATAGCCAAATTTCTACCATTAGGATGATTAGCTATAATGTTAGGATACAAGAAACTTTTAACAATAGTCATAACTCCACTATACCCTCCATTCACACCCCTATACATCACTTCCCAATCCTTAAATCTATCTTTCCTCAAAATTTTAGGCCCGCATAAATTATGCTCTTGAATAGCCAAAATGGACAAACCCCACTCCTTAACTACGCCCCAAAAAGCAATGTTCTTCTTTTTATCTTTAATTCCCTTGACATTCCACATGCACCCATTAATTTTTAATGCCTCACTCATGTTAAAAGTAGTTTCAGGCACTATTTCTACCTGCTCCCCACTCCCCCCATGATCCCCCTCCTTCTGCATTTCTTTCCAAGCTTCATCCAGTTGAATTTCTGAACAGAAGAGGTCCCACTCTCCTCCTCTCCTAGCTGGTTAAAAGGATTTGAATACAACAGAGGACATAGGCTGTCTCATGATTTACTTCCTTGTTGTTTAGCCAAGCCCCAACTTTATTAACAGTCTTTGTAGCCTCATCCTTAGCCTGTCTTAAGCTATAGTTTTCCCTTTTACCTTTCTCCACCCTCCGTCTCCTAAAGAATCCTCATTAACCAAAATCCCTTTTCCTTTATTTTCTTCCACACTATTCATGCATGCCTCCTTCTCTTTCGTCGTGTTATCTACCCCAGTTTCTTCCTTATCCTTCATTTCACCCTATGGTTTAGCATGCGTCCCCCTTACACAATTCCTTGCTATATGCCCAAACCCACCACATTTGAAAGATGCCTTAGGAAAAGGCCCAAATTTCAAATTTAGTTCCAATTTTCCTAGCTTGCCGAGATCCACCTCTACAGTTTTAGGAGTCTCTATTGAGATTGAAACCACTAAGATCATGGGGAGACACACCATCCAACCAAATACCAACTGGTTCATCACTTCAATCAAATTACCATAGCTGAAAAATTAATAAATATCATAAAAGCATAACATAGCATGAAAACATGAGAGAATCATTGGGTGCAATCCATCCCCCCTCAAGAAGTGTCGGCTTCGTCCCACTTCTTGAGTATTTATGCTTTATTAATAAAAAATGGTCCATAAGCCAAAAATAGATGCACGCTTATGCATGGCCTTGCCCTTTACAAAAATGGGGGTTGCTTTTTAACACAAGCTTAGTCCACACCCAATATAACAAAAGTGGGCGGCAATACAAAATCTCGTAGTAGACACTGTGGAAAAAATATCAAAATGAGAACCATCCCGGTAATAGCTTGCACCATATCGCCGCCATCATGTCCCAGAGCCAATCCAGCTTACGAGCACAAGGCCCGTCAATCTCACCAACCTACAAGGTTTTTCATTCAAACACACTGCGAGTTAGCAACACATACAAAATCTCGTAGTAGACACTACGGAAAAAATATCAACATGAGAACCATCCCGGTAATAACTTGCACCATATTGCCGCCATCATGTCCCAGAGCCAATCCAGCTTACGAGCACAAGGCCTGTCAATCTCACCAACCTACAAGGTTGTTCATTCAAATGTCTGGCCTAAAACCTGCAAGACACATCCCTGGCGTACTTCCATGTATGGCTGCTGTGGGTGTCTTATTAAGTACATACACCGCTGTGGCACACGCTTCTGCCCAATAATAGTCTGGCATGCTCTTTTCATTGAGCATTGCCCTAGCCACGTCACAAATGACTCTATTTTTCCTCTCACTAACACCATTTTGCTGAGGTGTGTACCTCCAAGGTAACTATCTTCTTATGCCATGTTTCCTCAAGAAATTCTCAAAAGCATGTGAGGACCTCCATTTGTCCTCAAACATTTTATCCAAGAGCCATATTACTTCTCTGCAAAAGCTTTCAAGTCCATAAACTTTCCCAACACTTCACTTTTCTCTCTGAGAAAGTAAATCCAAGTCATTCTGCTAAAATCATCAATGAATGCCACATAATACAAGCTGCCTTTAATGGATGGGTTTTGAGTAGGACCCCATACATCACTATGAACTATCTTTAAGTGGCCTACTACTCATGTTGCCTTCTTTAGGAAATGGCAACCTTGCTTGCTTTCCAAATTGGCAAGCATCACAGACATGCATATTCCCATCATACTTGAATCTGGGCAGCCCACCAACAATGCCTCTTGTTTGCATGTTATTTAACCTTTGTATGTTCACATGTCCAATCCTTTTATGCCACATGTCAATGTCGTGTACCACATTTTGGCCTTTAGAGAACATGGCTGATTTCAACTCAGGAATCCCATCCAACTTAAATAACCTGCCTTCTTTCTTGCCTTTGGCAATGACTCTACATCCATTTTTGAAATCCTCAACGAAGCAACCATGCTCATTGTTGAAACGAACCTGTAAACCTTGTTCAACCATTTGACCAACTGAGGCCAAACTTTTTGTAATAGAAGGCACATACAAGACATCTGCCATAGACTTTGTTTCACCATTGTGCATCACCAATGGTACACTTCCAACATGAGTGGTAGCATGCTGAGAATCATCTCCTGTCTCCACATAGCCTTTCACATCCATTGGCTTCATATGTTGATAGCATGCTGAGAATCATCTCCTGTCTCCACATAGCCTTTCACATCCATTGGCTCCATTTTGGCCTTTAGAGAACATGGCTGATTTCAACTCAGGAATCCCATCTAACTTAAATAACCTGCCTTCTTTCTTGCCTTTGGCAATGACTCTACATCCATTTTTGAAATCCTCAAGGAAGCAACCATGCTCATTGTTGAAACGAACCTGTAAACCTTGTTCAACCATTTGACCAACTGAGGCCAAACTTTTTGTAATAGAAGGCACATACAAGACATCTGCCATAGACTTTGTTTCACCATTGTGCATCACCAATGGTACACTTCCAACATGAGTGATAGCATGCTGAGAATCATCTCCTGTCTCCACATAGCCTTTCACATCCATTGGCTTCATATGTTCAAACCATTCGCCATGACAAGTCATATGATTTGATGCTCCAGAGTCCATATACCAAGTTTCATCACTATCACCATTTGTCATCATAGATCCCACGACATGTTTCATGAAAAACAAGAGATTTGCGCTGCCATCATTACTGCTTGATGCAAAATTTCCACCGTTTACGTTGCCATCATTACTTAAATTTCCACCATTTGCATAATTTCCACCATGTTGTGCATAATGTCCACCATGTTGTGTACAGAAGAAGATATTCAAGAAAGTCAAGCTTGGGTTTTTTGTTGGTGGGACACACACATGACCAAATTAACCAGATGTTAGTAGGTTCTCGATCAAATTGGCAAAGAAAAGTGCATTTGACCTTTCACAGATCTACACCTTATTAGAGGATGCATATGTTCCCAAGCCCTCCAACAAAATCATGGAAGAAACATATGATTTTAGATGCTTTGCAACTAGTGAGGCCACTAACATGCCATCATTTGCACAGCTCAATGATCATAGTTTTCAACATCAATTTAGAATCAAGCAAGGGGAGGAACATACTCTCATGTGGTCCAAAAAATACTCAAACTCTGAAGATTGGTTGCCACCAGTGGAGGGCTTGAAGTTCTTCTTGTTTGTTCCTTATCATGACATTAAAAAAGAAAAGTACATGCTACTCTCTACAATGAGTGAGACATAAAAATCTAAGAAAGAAAATTGCTCTGTTGATTTTTTGCAATGCTTGAACAAGATCAAGGAGACAATATATGCTACACATGTGTATTTTCCAGCGCACTCTCTAGCATGGTTGGAGAGTTTTTTTTGCAAAGTACGAGAAGCTAGTTGAAGAGTTCAAGGATGACACATTTCAGCTATAACATGCATTTGAGTGGCCTTAGTGAAAGGAGTGACAATGTTATAGCTGCTGGTGTCAGCGATGTGCCAATTTTAGCGGAGTTATTATCTCTTGTTCATGAGAAACAAGGGAAATATATGTTGGTCCTAGGAAGAGCACAAAGCATCGACAATAAGACAAAGAAATGTGGGAAGGAAATGTAAATAAGCTAAGTGAGGGCACAATGATCACGGTTCTTGCACTAAACGATGATAATGATAATCCATTTTGTCTTGCAAAAGTCACAAAGGTCTGAGATGTTTTGAATGTTGTGGAAGTGCATTCGTATCACACAACTAGAGAAGATCCATTGAAAGGCAAGTACGATCCTGAGATGTTGAAACAAAGCAGAAAGAGGAAGAAAGCAGGAATTCTCCATGTGGACATGGTCAATCTAGAGGATGTAGAAATCCTTGTGTATGGGTTTGATTAAAAAAAATCTAGTCAATTACACAAGGCAACCATAGAGATATTGAAGCAAAAGGTCAAAGATCTCTCTTATAATAAGGAGAAGAATTTTTTCAATGCAATTATTATAATGTTTTTTGTACTCAAATTTTCATGGAATGTGAAGGTTTTGGTTTGGTCCAAATCAAGTCTTTTTTTTAGAGTTCTCTTGATTTAAGTGATCAAATGTATTCTAAAATGTTTGAAAAGATAGCAATATTTATTAATTTTTTAAAGTGCACCTACAAAAAAAGTGATTTATTTTAAAAAAAAATCTCTAAAAAGTAATCATTTTTTGATATTTTTTGGCACTGGTTAGCATTCATATCAAGAGTAGATGCCTCCTTGCTTTGTCTTTCTTACGAGTGGTCTCTCACTATTACTGGTTGGTTTGCTGAGTCTTTAACTCCCACTCCTTAGTTGGACCACTGATGCGATGATATTTGGAATAACATCTACAAAAATCCTTTGAGCATTTATATATATTTTAACTCTCACTCCTCAGTTCGTTGACCATCGCGATGATGATATTTCTAATAACATTTACAAAAATCCTTTGAGTATTTGTAGGGGAATTAGGCATTCTAACTTCTTGGTCCATACGAGTCTCTAGAGAAATAGCTTCCCAAAGAATAGGCCTCACTCAAGCTAGCATCCTCACTATCACTTGAATTCTCAGTTTTGGGGTCGCTTGGCTCCTATGGGGTTCCTGGGACTGTGAAGCGTGCAGAGATTTGTCTTGAGAGGTTGCTCTTGATCCGGCATCATTCAAGGCACTCTCCTCAAGCATGGGATTGAGTCCAAAAATCCTACTTGACCTCGTATTCATGATGTAAGGGTGATTGACTAAGAGCACTCCTCCACTGCCATAAGTCTAAGAGCACCCCTCCACTACCATAAGTCTAACAGTGGTCCTAGATATCATGGTTTCAACTAATTTTTTGAAACATTTTTTATCTCTTTGTTGAACTTGTGAGCATACATTCACAAGTTGAGTACATACGTTCCAAGTAGGTACATGCATGGCAAGTGAGTTGGGAATGTGCATGGCCAACTCTCAGATTAATCTACAAACGTGTGTTTATAACTTTTGGAACGTGCATGGGGAACCGAGAACGTGTATTGCCAGGAGAGTTACTACCATGCATGGCTACGTTCATACATGGGAACATGTGTTCCTAAATTTGTCACATACGTATGGAATTCTGACAGCTTTGCCACTTGTAGTGGTGGAAATCAGGGCCATGTGATGGCCAATTTTTAATTGTTTTTATCATTATGAGCATTTATGTGAAGAATATTTTATGACCCTTTTCTTAGTGAGAATATTATGTAGATTTCCTCTATTAGACTTACGAGCATTCATTCGGACTTGCAAATGTGCGTACCCGGGCCCACTCAAGTATGTATGCAAGCAAACTAGAGAGTAGTTTTATGTGCTTTAAATTCAAATTTTGCTCTCTAATTACTCATCAATGGTGTATAGTTATGGTTTTTTGATTTGATAACATGCTTTAGCTTTTCCTAACCTACCTAATGATATACATAATGCATTCTAATTATATTTACACAAAGATTAATGGTGTGATTAATTCCTATGATGAAGAAAAGCTTAAGAATTACAAATACAAGAAGAAATCAACCAAAATCAAAGGAAATGGAGTTAGAAACTTAGTTGTAGCCATGAAACTTAAGCCTGAAAGGTTTCTTCATGCTTCATTTCATCAAGGTAAGAAAAAACATCAACAAACAAAGCATAAAATTGGTGGATTTGCACTCTAACTGGACTATGTTAATACTCCAAATGCAAGGTATAGCAAGGGAGTCCTAAGAAAAGGCACTTCCCAGTAGTAGTGGCACCAAAGATGTTTACGGGAGGGCACACACAAGCCTTTCAAGATAGAGAGGAGGAGAGGAGAATGCAAGGGCCATGTTGGTGTGCACCTCAAGCCACTCTAGGTAGAGTAACTCTCTCTAATGGAGAGCTGGGGCCTTAACCACAAAGGAGCTTTGCAATTGGGTGGTGGAGAGAGAGAGAGAGAGAGAGAGAGAGATCTATGCAACAAAGGAGAAGAGAAAAAGAGTACAAGAAACTCAATCACAAGAGCAAAAAGACTCAAACTCAATTGTGAGAATTGGATTATATGTTTTCTCATCATTAGTTAAAATGTCTTATATACAATACTCATTTGTACAATGCCCAGTCACTCAACTAGTTTTCGAGGGCCCAATAAGACAAACTCAATTGTGAGAATGGGATTACATGTTTTCTCATTAGTTAAAATGTCTTATATATAATACTTATTTGTACAATGCCCAGTTACCCGAATAATGTCTAGGGGCCCAATAAGCTAGTTTAGGCTAATTTCCTAGCCTAAATGTACTTCAGTGACATTACACAAGTTGTAAGATCAGTGTTTGACTATCTTCCCTCATTACACAAGTTATAAGCTCAGAGATTTCCCATAATCATTTTACATGAAGCGCATTGTGCGATACAAAATTAGAGCTTGAAGAAGTTTCCATACCACGTAGAGTTACATTAGGTAAAATTTGAACTCAAAAAGGGTCGTATAAGAAATTATTAAAAAAAGAATAGTACATCCAATGAGAGAGCTAGGATTCAAGATCCATGTAACATGGATCTTTTTAAATCTTCTGCTATTAACCTAGTCAATGCTAGTCAAAGCTCACCAAAACTCGAGGTAATACAAAGAGTAAAATTCCCAAAAATAGCAGGCGTGGGTCACCTATGGTCAAATCGAACAAGGGGCAAAGAAAAAATAGCATATTGCCTATCTGACCATTAACTTTGAGTGTAAACAGACTACTTATACTAAAAATAGTAAGTCCAATTGAAGTCACAGGTGTGTCTGGAATACTAAGGCCAACACATGAGCTAATTTTGGGTGCAAATGGGCCACTTCCTAAAAATAATAGGTTTTCAAAAAATAGTAAGTGTGTCTAAGTGGGTCACACGCATGTCCAAGGTGCTAATGGCAGCATGTGGGAAAATTTTGATTCAAATCCTAGCTCATAGGCACTATATTTTTAGCTACGAGCATCATCACCTTAATGGCTGAGCGGTTGTAGGGATTACGCATGGTAATTCTAAGGCAACTAATGTGGATTGTACATCTAAATACACTATAAGGAGTGTTTCCCAATTCCAAATCCAAGGAACCAAGATGCATTATGAGAAGCCGACTTTTGCTTACACGTCCTTTGACGGGTTTTGAGTAAATGTTAGAAGCTCATGTGACAACACTAGGGTATGCCTCTGATAATGTGATGTAGGGTTACTTTATTGATAAAACCTTAGGTGAAATGGTTAAATAAGGTATTAGTAAGTTGTGGGTACTATGCAAAGTGTGAAACACCCACGCTTATCTTATCCACATGTATATAAGTCAATTTCACTACTTTGTATGGGACACACATTGCATAACCTGCATCTCTTGTGCTAATCTCTCTTTCCCTCTTGCTAATGATGCTCTCTATGTGTCTATTGCTTATTTTCATTTTGATTTTCTTGCACTAACATGTTAGCAATGTGTTAATCTTCATTTTGAGCTCTTATTTGCAGGAAACAAGCATGTATTGTTGGAGTTATACACAATAATAGCTCTATGTGTTGCAGGAAAGATTATGCATACATGGAAGCTGTTAATGGGAAGCTTACTAAGCTTGGTTATGATGTGTTTGGGAGTGGGAGATGGAGAGCCATTGATAAATAGGTTGGATTAGCTCATTGTGTGAGATTAGCTTAGGTTATTAGAGAAGGATTCATACAGAGAGAGTGATTAGTGAGAGGATTAGGCGTGATAGAGTAGGAAGAAGAAGATTCTTCCTTGCTAATCAAACTTAGAATTTCATTAGAAAAAGTGTGAGCTTATTTTGGGGCCTTTCAGCACTTTTGGAATATTCCATTTGGACCAACGAGGAGGGGGTACGATAGAAAGGGTGTGCCATTTTTATGAAAAGGGCATAACTTGAGCATGTGAACTCCAAATTTGTCGAACCTTGGTGATCAAAAACCAACTTTTCAAGGATATGTTACATGACTATGTTTTGATATGATCTTGATAAGGTTTGTCATGCCCCCCCAATTTTGCTAGGTGTATGATGATGTGGCATTCCTTACAAGGCCCCAAAATGAGCTTAATATTCTCCTAATGGAGGAGAAAAATGCATGGAGAAACCCTTAATAATCAAGGGGGCAAATTGAACAGATAGCTATCTGTGAAGTCATAGTATAGGTTATGCTCGTCCATTCTTTTGCCTTCCACTCCACCTTTCACCTCGCCTTTTGCCCTGCCTTCTGGTTTGCCTTTCTCCTCGTCTTTCACTCCACCTTTTGCCTCGCCTTTGCCCCACCTTTTGCTCTTCCTTTTGCTCACCTTTCACTTTGCTTTTTCCCTGCCTTTTGCTCCGCCCATCCCAACATCATAGAAACCAAAACTTCAGGTAGTGACTTAAATTATTGGGGTGTAACTACATTAGATCCATCCAAGAATCTTAGATTAGGAAATTGGAGCGGGAGAAGAACAATAGGAGTAGGGTAAGTAGAAATTAGTGGTGATGACACTAACCCCCTAATGCTGACTGTTCCAGGTGACAGATAGAAGAGGGAGGAAAGAGGAAAGCTCCATCCTAGCACCCAATGGGATACTCAATGCTTTGTCTAGCCTTATCATAGCTACACGTAACTAATGACTTCAAACCCTAGGAAAGACATTTGTGCGCCTGTAAATATGGTCGGGTTAACAAAAATTTATCGAGGACACACACGTTATTGTGAAGCTAAGGCCACTTTAGTACCAAGCTACATTGGAACAAAGAAGAATCAACCTTTTTAGAGACAAGGAGCTCTTTAAAACATAAAATAAGCTTACAACAAGAAATCAACAAATATCTAAAGTAACCTATTTTTGGATAAACCATGCATGAGGTTGAGACTGGTGCTATTCCAAGGAGACTAGAAGTAGAACTAGAGTCACTAGATACAACTACAGTCAAAGAAGGAGAAGAGGGTGTGCGCCTTTGCCGCACAGGTCGTAGCTGGGGACTTGCCGGACACCGTATGCGAGCCACGAATGGCTGCAAGCATACAACCAGGGAAGGAAGCTCAAACAGAATGCCAAAGGGTGTGTCACTCACCGCTCAACCGCCGCCTTGAAGGATTCCCGCGTCGCAACCGTGAAGGAGGAGCCGCCGTCGCCGCTCTACCGCCTCTCCGCCGCCGTGCCGCTACACAGTGCTCGATCGCTCTCCCACTCTCTCTCTCTCTCTCTCACACACGCAGGAGAAGGAAACCAAAGAGATAAGGCAAGAGCACTCTTGTATTCACAACACATGAGAATGAGGATTTTAGGGTTACATTTGACTCTTATAGGTGACTTGGCCGTTCACAGTTGGGCGCCCATACATGGCCGGCCGACCCTAACCCTTATCCTACTAATATTCAAGGTGCGCCTCTCATCGGCGATCACCCAATCCCTTCATCCTTAACCTATGGTGCCGACAAGCCCGGCCCATGACTCAGAATATTTAAATTAATGACGTAAAACATAGTACGTCTCAATGTCCGCCATGGGTTAACATGCCCCCCTTCCTGATGTAGATTCCGTCCTCGGAAGCTATGGTATGGTAAGCTCGAGAGGGTTGTTGTGGTAGACCGTCTGCAAAACAGGGAAGTAGAGTGAAGGTATGCTGGAATTCAAAAGATATAAAGTGTATAAATTCAAGCATGTTAGACCACAATGGATGTTGCTATGAGTACTTAGTTTAAGGGTCACATGAATGAGCTAGTGTAGCAAATTAACAGGAGTTTAAAATTATTGAAAGTAAATCAAGAGTAAGCAAGGTGTCAAAGGTTAATCAAGGTTTATAACTGGCTTAAGTCAAGGAAAATAACCAAGCTTAATAAATAAACACATAACCACACTGTGTCTACTCTAAGAACAAGTTAATACCACAAGCCTAGGGAAACAAGAAACATTAGAGTTACAGGAGCTTTTTGCCTCTCTTTTTTTTTTGCACGTGACAATTTTTACACACAATGGCGACCTTCCTAAGGCAAAACTAACATCGATCCTGGTACCATGTTTAACACAAGGCATTATCCAGGAATCTATTAGCTCACTTTAGGCAAGGCTACCCCCTACCAACCAAGGCATCGGTCTGGAGTAGAATACTCCTCGCCTACCAAGTATCAATAAGGCGATAGGCCAACATTAAAGCACATCATAGACTTGTATTGCCATTTATTGTAGGCTTTTTTTTTTAAATCCATTTCTTTTGATCTTCGCTCCTGAACTATAATTTGTCTTGCATCCTTTCGACAAAGGGGTAATAGCTATGTTTTAGAGGTCAACACACACATGGCCAGGTGTCAAACATTAAGATGGTTTGACCCTAGACCTAAGACAATCGTATTCCAAGGTTAACTAAAGACGTCATGCTGCCTAGGAATATTTCCAATAAAGTTAAGCTCATTAATGATTTACACTAGCATGCAAGCAACTTCAAAAACTAAGTAGTACATTGACAATTTCCATGTGGTCATGCATTATAGTTTATGCAATTAATTGAACAGTAAAAATGAAAGAGAGTGGGTATGGAAGAATTACACCTGTAATTGGAGATCTCCTTGATTTGACGAGACAGCTTGCAATTTGATGTAGATATATTTTGATGAACGTTGCGGCAGTCTCAAGACTTGAAAGCAAACCCACCTCAAACTTTTTAACCTATACAATCAACTAACAAGCACTATACCTCGAGAGGCACATCAGTGTGAAAATTTCAAGACTTGTTTAAGGAATCTAAACTAGAAAAAACTTGAAAACGCTAACCTACCTACCAGTCACCACACTACTACTGAGGATACGGTAAGAGGATGTTGTAGAGTCCTGGCTCTAGCCCTAGGGCTAAGCCTCTATCCGCATCATCCAAACAAATAAAGTCAACCTCAGTAGTGCCATGAGTTTCATCCGTCCATTCATCATTGTCAGATATTTCCTTTTCATTTTCCCATCCACATAAACTCATCAAAAATGTAACCATGCGAGGATAGTCATCTTGTGGAAAAGGAAAGCATTGGGCTATCGGGGATATGTCCTCTACGGAGTAGGGGTCAGTCATGGTCAATAGGCGAATTAGCCATTCTAATTGCTCAACATTTTCCTCTCTGGCTAGTACATCTATATGATCCCATTCAGTTTCAATTACAGGATAGCACATGTGGAATATCTGAGAAAGGTACAAATGATACCTCTCATCAAAGGTAGGAGTGGATGAAGTGTATGATGATCGTGCATCTGCCATATCTGCAAACACAGATATAGCATCAGTACGTTTATGACAGGTCAATCTAGTTCTTGATTGGATACAAATTTTTCTCCTCTTTTTGTGCTCTTGTCTTTTTACTATTTTTTATTTTTCTATTCTTTGTTTTTTTTTAAATGTATGAAGCTATATATATACATCCCCTTGAATTTGGCAATTATATGGTCAGGGGAGAAGGTTAAGGAGGAAGCATTAGAATGTCAAGCGTGAGTACATGCTCCCCCTTTCCTTGGGTAGATCATATTATTTGCAATGATGTTGCAGCCTCTTGGAACCAATTTGTCCAGCGGGTCATAGGTTGTGATGTGGGCAGATAGCTTTTTATGACCCTTGTGGCCACATCCAATTGCAAAGATGGTAGTGTACGCTCCCATTGACGAATGGAGGAAATGGTTTCCGACGATACTATTACAAGGGGAGACGTAGACTCATCGGTTTTTTGTTGGGTGTTGGCAAGAGTAGGTGTAGAGCATGTAGAAACTTCTATATCAATGTGTGTTTGGCATGAAGAGCTAGAAGCTTCATGTGACTCCCCCCTTCCTGAGCTAGGTGGTAATGATCGATATCGTTTGGGAATCCAAACTAACTCTGGAAGAAGTGGTGCAGAGCACTCTGTTACCTTTCCCTTACCACGGTCTTGAGTTGTCATTGGGGTGGCAACACTTGGTTTATTAGGTTTTACAGGTGATGTAGAGGGATTCAACTTATGTTTAGGGACCCAAATCTGGTCATTCCCCTCGTAGTACCCTTGGGCTACTAATAATTTTTTAGGGATCCATCGTGATGTTACATTGCCCTTTCTTTGGTGGGTAGTTGCTTTCCTTTTACAAGGCTTCTTGGTGGCTGAACGAGATTGAGCAAGGGAAGTAGCTATTAACGAAGCTTTTGGGACCCATTTGTATATACTCTTTGGCATAGTAAGTGGAGCTTTAGAGACCACCTTGCCTTTTTCCACTTTTGGCATTGAAGCGTTAGAGGGGTGGCCAACAATCGAAGATGGTTTTGCCACTGGACTTTGTGATTTTTCATTATCTAATATTTGAGTGGATGACTTAGGTGCGGGATTTTGAGCGGTCAGACCTAGTGTTGGTTCTTGCGTTGTGACTTGTCTGGTTGCCCAATCGATATTGCACTTGGTGGCCATCATCCATTTGCGCCCTAAGATTACAGTCCCTTCCATGGTACCAGCAGGCATAACCAAAAAGCTTTGAATTATGGTTCCCTTGTCATAAGCAACCGGAGTGTGCAGAATTCCTGAGACAGGGGTTTTCTTCTTGTTGATTCCTTGAACTTGGATAGAACTCTTGGTTAAAGGTGGTTTTCCCAGTTGACACCACACGCCATATGATAGCAAATTGTGTTGAGCTCCTGTATCCAATAATGCATTGTACAGCACCTCCCCGTAAGGACTCTGTAACTCAATTGGGTATCTTAGAGGTGGGTCAGATTCCAGTGCATCCTCCTCTGCTTTCTCGAAAAATACTTGCATAATTCCCAAGTTGGCTTCTCGTTGTCGCCTAGCACGCTGTTGACGTTCTTTTGCTTCGACTCTTGCTTGTATCTTTTTAAGCTCAGCTTGTTCTTTAGCTGCCTTCTTTTGATGGATTGCATGTAACTCCTCCTGGCTCAGGGGGTCATAGTATCTTTTGAATTTACTCCCATTAAGGAATCCAATGGTTTCAACTCCGTCGAGAGTCTCCACTGTGATGGTACCTTGCGGGGTAATTTCACATACTCTATACGGTCCCTTACCAGCATATTTGAGCTTCTTCTTTTCGTTTCGCACTCCATACATCAGGACTTTATCCCCAACCTTAATGTCCTTGTCCTTTAGATGGCGATCAAACCATTTTTTCCTTCTATCCTTCTCCACAAGGGCATTGTACACAGCCAATTGTCTTTCTTCATTTAACCGCTCAAGGATATACAGACGCTCTGTTAAGGGATTACCATCCCAACCCTCTTGAGTAGCAACACGAAGACTAGGAATGACAAATTCCCACGGCATGACTGCTTCTTGGCCATATACCATCTTGAATGGTGTGCAATTAATAGCCACTTTGTACGCAGTACGATAGGCCCATAAAGCTGTCGTAAGCTTTAGATCCCAATCCGTGCGATGAGCTTCAACTGTCTTTGTTAAAATAGAGATTAAAGTCTTGTTGGTACTCTCGGCTTGGCCATTCGCTTGCGGATAGTAAGGAGTAGATTTATGATGGGATATCATGAAATTTGTTGTGAGCTCCTTAATCACTTCATTTATAAAATGCGTACCATTGTCGCTCACAAGTTCAAAAGGACAACCGAATCGTGTGATTATATTTTCAAAGAGGAACTTGGCTATTGTCCTCGCATCTGCCTTACGTGTTGCTTTCGCTTCAGCCCATTTGGTCATATAGTCAGTGGCCACAATAATATAGCGAGATTGTGTATTTCGGGCCGCTGGGCTAATCGGACCTACAAAGTCTAAACCCCACTTTTCAAATGGTTGGTTTACTTTGATCGGATGTAGGGGCATCTGATCTTTCCTCTGGGGTTTCTTATATCGTTGGCATTCATCGCAACCCTTCACAAAGAGTGATGCGTCTTGGAACATAGTGGGCCACCAATACCCTGATTGTAAGATCTTTCGCGCAGTTAAGTCTCCTGAGAAGTGACCACCGGCTACGCCCATATGTGCCTCTTGCAAAATATATAGATACTCATCCTCTCGGGCACAACGCCTAAGAACGTCATCCTTTCCTCTTTTATAAAGAGTCCCGGCTATCAGGCAATAGGGTTCGCATTCTTTGATTAGCTTTCGAGCTAGATCTTTACGAAGCTCCTTGGGTGGAAAGCCATTAACCAAAAAGTTAACAATCTTCTCACTCCATTCAGGCATTGTCTCCACCATGAACAGGGAAGTGTCCAGTAAGTCATCATCAACCCCCGTAGGAGCTTCACCATTAGGTATGCGAGACAAATGATCAGCCATGACATGTTTTTTGCCAGGTCTCACAACAACAGTGAAATCAAACTCAAGAAGAATCAATAGCCATCGTGTGATTCTTCCTGTGGAGCATGGTTTGTTTACCAGATACAACAATGCTTGATGATCCACATAGAAAACAAACTTGGTGGCAAGGAGGTAATAACGAAATTTCCTTACTGCATATATCATTGCCAACCCTTCTCGCTCCGTAGTGGTGTAGTTCATCTCAGCATCGTTCAACTGGCGACTGGCAAAGCTAATGGGGTAGTCTAGCTTGTGTTCTCCAGGTTGAGTCAACACACACCCAATAGCAAAGTTTGATGCATCAATATGCACATGGAAGAGTAAATCCCAGTTAGGCATTCTCAAGATTGGAGCACTTGCCAAGGCCTTCTTTAATAGCTCATAGGCACGGTCACATTCTTCGGTCCAAATAAACTCGATGAGAAGCTTATACAATGGTCGAGCTATCTTGGCGAAGAAGAGAATAAACCTTCGATAATAACCAATGTGGCCCATAAAGCGTTGGACTCCCTTGTAGTTGGTGGGTGGAGGTAATTCCAGAATGACCTTGATTTTACTCTCGTCAGTGGAAATCCCATTTTTGGACACTATATGCCCTAAGATAACTCCGTGTTTAACCCAGAATTGGCATTTGAAAGGATTCAAGGAGATGAGATATAATCTACACCTTTCAAATATTTTTCGTAAACACATCAAGTGCTCGTCCCAAGAGGAATGAACACAAAGATCATCTAAGAAAGCTTCACAGAAGTCCCTTAGATATTCCTTAAAGGTCGTGTTTATCAATCGTTGGAATGTTGCAGGTGCATTGGTCAAGCCAAAGGCCATGACGCGAAAGGCAAACACTCCAAACTCCGTGATAAATGCTGTTTTAGCTTGGTCCTCGACTGCAATTGTGATCTGATTGTAACCCGAGTACCCATCTAAAAAGCTGTATGCCTCCTTGCCTGCCACTCTTTCAAGCACATGTTCAGAATATGGCAAGGGGTAATGATCCCTTCTGGTGGCTGCATTAACCTTTTTGAGATCAACGCACACTCTGAGTTTCCCATTCTTCTTTGGCACGATGACTATTGGAGAAACCCATTCTGAGTGCTCAATTGGGTATATGAATCCACATTTTACCAGCTTTTCAATTTCCTCTTGTACAATATTTGCGTACTTAGGATTCATTGGGTACGGACGTTGCTGGACTGGTTTAGCAGTGCTAATCATTGGAATCGTGTGTTGCACCACCGAGGGTGGAACACCCTTCATATCATGATATGTCCAAGCAAATATGTCCTTGAATTCTTTAAGAAGCTTCGTAAGTGCAGCTTCTTCCGCCTTGGTGAGGTCTTGAGCAATAAAAATTGGTTTAGACTCCTCACCCGGATCTGCTAAGTCTATCTCCTTAACTACCGCAGGGCCATCGTAGACACCGCTACTCCCATTGGTAGGCGTTCGTTGGGCTTTTGTGTAGACTACTTTACGTTCCCCTGTGGTGAATGATTTGAAATGCTCGGGTGCGGGGTGTAGGTCTACTGGTTCTTGTTGTGCCAGGCTTTTTTCTTTCAATTCCGCTTCCTTTTGTTGTTGAGCCAACTCTTGGTTTTGCCGCCTTCTTGCAGTACGACTTAGTTTTGGCTTCTCATCAATTTCTAATTGGGCGACGTCATGAGGTTGCGGAATACACCACATGACACTTTGGAGGTATTGTCCCCAATTATCTGCTATCTTCCGATGAGCATCAATGGCTCCTACATAACTAAGCCATTCTGCAGTGGATCTCTCCTTATTTATTGCAGTTCGTACATTAGCTCGATAGCGTTGGCGCTTATGTCTCGTTTTCTTCCTACCAAGTTTTTGATTTTTGTTTCTATTAGATTCGGACTCACTTGGTCGATCTTCACTTTCGGATGAACTACAAGAGGCCACTGTCCTAGGCCTTGAGCACCTTGCTTCCACATTTGGGTGAATATTTGATTCATTTTCCCCATCAGGCTCAGGGTCAGTTTCTTCTTGAGATTCATACTCAAAGTTGCATTGGTCAGAGTCTTCGCTACCTTCAATGTCGGTGGGGTTTGCCATGTTCTCGCCATCAGGAGTCAAGTGCATAACACCTATCATGTTTATTGGCACTGGATGAGTTCTAGGAGGTGGGGATTCAATCTATGGAGTCTGATCCAAGGTTTCTAGATGCTTCTGGAGAGCCTCAGCATCCCATTTGGTGACCAAGATGTTGGGGAGATTATAGATCTGGTTGATTATGAGCCAGATGTTCATAATGAGGAGGAGGAAAGGGTAATCAGTTCTCCTGAGCCTGGTCATACACAAGAAGAGGGGGAGCCACATCAAGAAGAAGAAGAACATTCGATGATAGAATAGACTTTATTGCTAGACTTTTATTGCCTTTTTTTTCCATTAGTGATGTTTCTCAAAAACATTTGTATTGTTGATGAGTCTTATTATCTTGTTCACAAGATGTTGTCATGATCATCATGTTTAGTACAGTTTAAAGTATCTTTTCTAGGATCAAACTCGTGAAGTTAATCAAATATGATCTTGTTGGTTTATGGTCTATTTCAAATGAGTGATGATGGCTGTGTGTATATTTCATGGTGAAATGTGACTATCTTTTGTTTTGATAGTTAATTTCTTGTAGAAAAAAAAGCACATTTTTGTAATTCTAAGTAAATAATATATTACGCATTACATAGACATGCATGAATTATAAGTAGTTTTAAAGAATATTAGATCTTGTCATTGACCTTGTTTTTTTCCATTTTGTTGTTTAACGTGAAAAGTGAAAAAAAATTCGCCTTCAAATGAGCAATATGTACATTTTTTAAAAGAAGTTTGAAACTATGCTTATTTTGTAAAATTTCTAAAAACATTTCTCTTCAATGTCTCTAAAAGAGTGTAAAATTGATCAATATTTAGGACTAGTGAAAAATCAAGATAGCTTGTTGCAAATGACAACTCATGACTCATTGTCGTTTTTCATGACTCGCTATTCATCCACTGGCAACTGAAATGCATCAACAAGCTTTTTAAGTTTTATGTGCCTTTTATTTGAACTTCTTATCCACTTGTAAGCAAAGAAAAAATTAGGGGCTATTTTTAGCCCAAGTGCTATTTTAGAGGGGTCTTTGAAATTGTCAGGCTATTTCACTAGAAACTTTTTTTTTGGGGAAAAAATTACCCAAAATTTCCTAGTTTTTAATGGGTTTTGGAGACAAATTCACCAAAAGTACACTACATACTACCATATAAGATAGAAAATTTCAAAGATTTGCCCAAGTTTCTAAAGTTTTAGGTTCGTATAAAAAAAACATTCACCCATCCATATATACTTATACTATTTTACTGGTGTCTTATTTTTTACCCTACTTGTAAGATTTCCTAGCTCCCTTCTCAACAAGCTTGAAGATGGGAAAAGGCTCTAATGTATCCTTTGCTACCAATGCCTCTCGGTGAGCAATGCAATATACCCCAACCAAGTGAGGCGCTTCTCTTGCAAATTTTGTCACAAGGACATTCTCTGAACCAACCATGACACTACAACCATCTGTGGAAAATCCAATCAACTCAGATTTGCGTGAGAACACAAACATTTCATGTGATCATCACCTGATAGGATGCATCACATACCTTGTAGATAAGGCAAGTGGTCCAGTTTGTAATCGCTTTAGAGGTTTCTTACTACAAGATATGGTTCATTATATGCAAGCCTTTGTGCTTACATTTTGGAGCTTTGCAAGAAAAATGGGCTCTCTAAGATTTCAGCACAGATCTTCTCATAAAACAAAGTATGACAAGCTTGTAGTAGAAAAAGCTTTGCTGCATATGTACTCGGGGGGTTCTCCTAAAAATATGTAAGTATAGCACGTGAGTTCAAATGAAGGGGTTTTTTAATTCAAAAATTTAAGGTAAATTAACAAAAAGACATTTATAGAAGGGGTTTTTTAAATCAAATTTTAAAAAAACCTGTAAGTCCATAAAGAAAAAGGGGTCATTTTATTCATGAAAAATTCACAGGTAAGGGGTTTTTTTAATACCCCTAAACACATGTGATACATAGGGTTTCTTAGTAGTGCACCCCTCGAGCATATGTAGAAGTATAGGCCGCCTATGATTGATGCAAAGGAACGTTTGGTATTCTGACAATGGTTTTTCTCTCATAGCAAGGAAATAAACCACTTGAATGGGCAACTTGATCCTTGATGCCCTTTTTTATTCCTTGCCCCATGATGCATCACTTGCATGTGCTTTTCAAGTGGCATAGTTGTTCTTTTCTCTTTTTCTATCCACACAAGTCTAGCCTTTTGATGTTCCTTAGATTTCTCATGACCTTCTAAGGCAAGCCTTTGCAAGACTGTACTACCAATTGTGGCAAACACATTAGACATTCTATTTAAAATGTGTACACTAAAGGCAATATATCCTTTCTCATCCATTGGCATCATGTGCTAAATATCTCCATTAGAAATACATATTCTAATGTTCTGTAGATGAACGGTGTTTTTTTTTTTGTTTTTTTTGGGTAGCTTCATGATTAATAAAGCTCCTTTCATGAGTAGCATATTGATCTTGTATCTCATGTAAATTTCTCAATGCATGAGAAAGAGGCGAGTAGGTTAACTAGAATTCTCTAGTTTTATCATCCATATTATCCAAACAAACATTGAGATCAAAATCAAGGCCACATGATGCATGCCACTATGAGTTTTCAATGCATTAGAAGATGATGTTGATCTAGATGTATCTCCTTGGGCTTCTCTCTTCTGTGAGAATGTAGTAGATGTGCTCAATTGAAGAGTGTCTTGTGCTCAATTGAAGAGTGTCTTTCTTGTCCCCTTTTGGATGAAAAAGCCATATGTAAAGACTATAAAAAGTTTAAATATTATAAAATAGAATATGCCATTAAGTCACTCTCTTTCTCTCTAAATAGAATATAAAATATTATAAAATAGAATATGCCATTAAGTCCTTTAAACTTTAGCCTCGCTAAATTTCTACTTGCATTAGATGAATGAATCTTCAGAAGCGAGGAGCTGCCATGAACCCATCATGAGAGAAGCTCATGCATGGCTAGAGTGAGTCGAAGTGTGTACCAAAATATGAGCTGAGAGAGGAGACCATGGCACACTGTGCATATGCAGGCGCAGTATTGTAGAAAATATAGCATAAGCTGCATGTCTTCTGTGCAATGATTTTGACAAGAAATATAAGCTTGTGGGTGCTAGCTGGCCGTTCAAATGGCTGGCAACATCTCGCTCTACATGATGCATCAACGATTCAATAGTGAACACTTGTATATTTTTGGCTCCTTTACAAGTCAAGGCATTGATTTAATTAGTGATTGAAACCCTACTTCCATGGTCTTGATAGAAAACTCAGAGATCAATTGGTGGCCAACCGGCTTCAAATATCCTAGGAAATGATGAATGACAAAGCTAATGCCTTGGAAACTCACACTTGCATTTTATGCCCTTTCCTTGTTTGCATTGTAGAGTTCTATAGCCATGATGATTGGCCAAGGGAGAACATCCATGTGAAGAGATGTTAAATTGGTTTGGATTACCAAGGAAATTTCTTATTGTATGCATCATTAAAGGTTAAACAAGTATAAGGCTTTTTAACCAAAGTATTTACCTTAGGGACACGTACTCTAGAGCAGTTGATCATTGTAGAGTTTTGTAGTCATGAGTGGACAAGGGAGAATAGCCATGAGGGACACGTATAAGGCTTTTTAACCAAAGTATTTACCTTAGGGACACGTACTCTAGAGCAGTTGATCATTGTAGTTATTGTATGCATCATTAAAGGTTAAACAAGTATAAGGCTTTTTAACCAAAGTATTTACCTTAGGGACACGTACTCTAGAGTAGTTGATCATTGTAGAGTTTTGTAGTCATGAGTGCACAAGGGAGAATAGCCATGTGAAGAGATAGCAATTAAATAATAGAGTTCTTTAGTCATGAGTGGAGAATGGAGAATAGCCATGTGAAGATATGTTAAATTGGTTTTGATTAACAAGGACATTTCATATTGTATGTATCCATAAAGGCTAAACAAGTATAAGACTTTTTAACTAAAGTGTTTACCTTAGGGTCATGTACTCTAGAGTAATCAAGTGGGTATTTGCTAATTCAAAATATAAGTCAAACATAAGGTGTTGTAAGTTTCTAATCAAGTTGGCACCCTCCTATACCCTTTCCCAAATAGTTCAAAAACTTCATCCATCCATCTCCTCCTTTACATGTGTAAAGCCTTTCTCAAATAGTTCCAAAAGCTTCATCCATCCATCTCCTCCTTTGCATGTGCATGTGGCAAAATGTCATTAATCTCTGTGTTTGGGTGTCTCTTGGGTGTATGCTTTTCCATCATTTATGACATTGCATTTGTTTGCCTTACTTATGTAATAAGCTTCAAGTTTCTCTTTACTCTTGGAATTTTTTGCAAGCATGTGATGTCTTTGATAAGCTTAAGTGTGTTTCTCTACTCTTCTCTCTTTGTGCATGAAGCTGTCATTGCTTCTTTAATTTTATACACTTGGCATCACGTGAACAACCATGATGATTTGACAATTTACACTTGAGTGCAAACAAGGATAAGAATCCATGAACATGGGTATTGAATTTTTCTCATTAATAGTAGCCCTTCTATCACAAAGGTTAAATTTTTTTTTCTGAATCTAATTTCACTTACAATCGTCTTTTGGAGTTTACCATTACTCTTTGTGGATTAGTGCTACATCGAGTAAGACAAACATTAGTAGTTGTGTTGGTTGGTTTTTTGGTTATCTTGAAGTTTTAGAAATACACTTGAATCAAAGGATTGTGTGCTTCTAATAATTGGCAATCATGACAAAATTATATCTAGATATGGTTCCAAATTAGTGGTGGTTGCCAATTTCTTTACTTTCTATTGTTTATTACTTTATTTATTCTCAATTATTATATCACAGTTGTCTCTACACCTTACCATTCTCTTCAATGTAGTCTTAGTTTATTGTTTTCTTTCTTCTCATTCATCATATCATAGTTGTCTCTATACCTTTCCATTCTCTTCAATGTAATCTTAGTTTTATTCCTTTTAAGTTATCATATGAGAGTTTCCTCTTCACTCTTCCATGCAATCTTAGTTTTCTTCCTTTTAAGTTATCATATGAGAGTTTCCTCTACACTCTTCCATGCAATCTTAGTTTTCTCTTCTAAAGTTATTAGTTAGAAGTTTAGGCTTGTTAGATGTGTTTTAACACTAGCAAAAACCTCTTTGGTTTGTGCCATAAAAACTTTTCTATGCTAGAGTTTTTAGTTTAGTAGTTTAGGCTCGTTAGATGTGTTTAAACACTATTAAACTCTTTGGTTTGTGCCATAAAATGGGAATAGAAAAGTTTTCTATGCTAGAGTTGTTAGTTTAGTTGTTTAAGCTCGTTAGATGTGTTTTAAGACTAAACTCTTTGGTTTGTGCCATGAAATGGGAGTAGAAAAATTAGGCTAGCTTAATTTCATTATGTAGAGGGATTAAGGAAGGATGAGTAGAGCATATTCTACCCAACAACTATGTGCTCTCTTATTAATTGTGTTTGCCTTGTTCTTTACAAAAGCGTTCAAGTCAAGAGCTTACCTTATCATTGCCGAAGAATGTGTTGCTAGGTATTGCCTTAAAGTCCACAAATGCAAGAGCTTACCTTAATAGCCTTGTCGAAGAATGTGTTGTTAGGTCTTGTCTTAGATCCCACAAATGTAACTTCCCAATGTGGGTGCGCTAGCTTGTTTGCCATCTCGTGTCCTCACTCCATTGTCACACCAAAATTCTCCTTGTCGAAGGGGTAAAGGGAGAGCTCTCTTTGCCGAGATGGAGGCAAAAAGCATCCATCAAGCATGCAAGATTCAATAGAGAACAAGCAAGCAGAGTAGAGAAGAAGGGGAGTTCACAAAAGTATTCTATTGCAAGAAGCTTATTATACAAAATGATACATATACAAGTGACTAGTTTTCATACTAGACTGACCAAACTTAAAAATGGTCCATCAACCTCTATTACTAGTCTTGAGCAAGTATGCACATGAAATCATTACCTTTTTGACATTAAGTATAAGGTAAGGTTACTATATATTCCAGTGCCATCTTACAAAATATAAGTGTACGTTGGAGCGGGTAAGATGGCAAAGTGCCTTATAGTAGGTCGGACAAGTGAAACCATGTTAACCTACACAATGGTTAATATATTCCCCTTCCTAATGGTGAGTGTGTCCTTGCGTTACCCAAGTCGAAGGTGAAGTTGCTATTGGGGTTGAAAGGTGTGGATAGTCCATGACATACCAAGAAGTTGACATGTGAGGTCAAGTGGTATGGTTCGGGACCAATCTGCAAGCTGGATGTAAGATATATTGGTGAAAAGATTTGGGTAGCTTTGGTGGTAGGCAGCTTGTCGAGGTGGCATGAAAGGTACATGCGATGCTACAGTTCTTCATGCTTCCTTGTGTTGTGGAAATGGCTGGGACACTTTAAAATTAGGTAGTTGGTAGAAGTAGGACACACCCTATGATAGGGGGAATGAGCGTCTGAATCTCCTTGTATGGATAGATGGTGGTCTAGATCTTCTTGTGCAACATGATACTATACCCCAATCTCATAGTGTGATGCCTAGAGATTGGGCTTCTTTATGGTGAATACTTTGCTGGCCATGGTGAGGTGTTGGTGTTGAATTTGAGTAGTCAAAGCAAATGTTACATGCATTGAAGCTCTTTGGAAGTACCTGCAAGTTTGAGGGGTCTCTAGGCGATGGGTCGTACCATGGACCAAGATTGTTCCCACCATGGTCCCCCCATCAATAAATGTACTAGGAGAGTTGGTATTAACGAGGTTAATTTCAGGTACGTGTTTATTTGTGTGTTGTGAGATGTGAGA
Organism: Cibotium barometz; assembly: GCF_041138505.1. Lineage (NCBI taxonomy): Eukaryota > Viridiplantae > Streptophyta > Polypodiopsida > Cyatheales > Cibotiaceae > Cibotium > Cibotium barometz. Next base: position 21,885,479 of record NC_141050.1, read on the forward strand.
TATGTAAAAAATGTGATGCTACCCATAGTAAAATATGTGGGTGATTGGCAAGGGCAATGGGTGGAGTGTGTGCCTCTATGTGTGAACTCCTCCATCTTGAAGATTTCTCCTATTTTACTTTTTTCTTTAAATCTGTTTGTTGCTCTCTTTGACATTTTCTCAACATCCCTTTTCTTAGGGAGTCAAGATTATTGGCATAACTAACTTTGTCCTCCATGCCTAACAATGGAGCTGGGCAGCCTCTATGGCTTAAGGGATTTGGGGTTAGCAAGGCACTGGGGGATAGAGGCAATGTGGATCAATGGGTGGTGCATTGAAGATGTTGTGGGAGGTTGACATGAACCCAATGAATTTATTGCAAAAATATTAAATACCAAGCATAAAATAGAATAACAATTTCTCAAGACACAAGATTGGGTCCAATTTACCCTCACATAAGTGAGCCCATGCTTCCTCTTGATGTACTTAAATATATTTCTTGAAATAACTTGTGGGGCTCAAAATAGTGGCCTTTTATAAATATGTTGACTTCTTCAAAAATAGCTTGCTTTATTGGGTTTGCAAGCTAATTTACTTCAAAAATAGATGTGAATCTAAAACCATATAAATGTGTACATATCTAGTAAAATCAAATATGCATAAGGGATCCCTCACATGTCCCAAATAATATATATGTATACATCGTCAATAAATATGGATGGTGGTGCCCAAAATGAATTAATGATGTTTGTCACAAAATCAAATAATATTTATCAACACTCAAAATCAATTATCTTAAAATATTTCTGACCACCACCAGCTCGTCTTCATTATCCAATCCAATGATTTGCACATACATCAACTATGCCAATCAATTAATAAATTAATTGATTAAAAATACAACTATTTTTTACCACCACCAGCTCGTCTTCATTAATTATGCCAATCAATTAATAAATTAATTGATTGCCAACTATGCCAATCAATTAATAAATTAATTGATTAAAAATACTGTTTGAGGGTGTGGTCTCATCGATGCAGCAAGGCGATTAGAGTTTTTAGTGTTAAGAGTTACCTGAGGTGAGAGGAGTTTTTAGTGTTAGGAGTTATCTAAGGTGATGGCTTGCAAGTGAAGTATGAGGCTTAAGTGAAGGATGAGGCTTAGATGTTGATAGGTGTGGGGTGACCTCATCCACTAAGAGTACAATAACCATTCCATGGGAAGCTCGAGTGTTGTAATTATTTTCTACCAATTAACATAATCAGTGGGGTTGTAATTAATCACCTCGCAAGGATGATGCTCTCTTTCATTGTACTTGTTGCAATGCAGTGGGTGTGCCACATAAAACTTGCAATAGCTCCAATATTAAATTTAGCTTTAAAACAATTGATGATGGGAATTGTTTACCCTTGGTAATGGTTTCCACGCATGGTGTGCGAGGGGTGGCTAGCCTAGTGAGGTCCACATCTCTCAAAGACAAGCCTAGTGAGGTCCACATCTCTCAAAGACAAGCCTCGGTGTTAACTAAGGTGGGCCATGCAATCAGGTGGTCTCTCTAGGAGGGTAACTCGAGCTCAAGGCAAGCGGGCTCCACTACTGATTTTGTTTCAAATACGTCGAGCACAAACATGGATCCGATATCAGCACTGTCCAATTAAGCAAACCTTATCCCAAGCTTTTGTGAAAGAGTGTCCATGGTTTGCGAGAATGTGAATCAAATCCTTAGAGTCGGTAGGCTCCAGGAGGGGCTTGCATTTTTGGTCCTCATCTTCACCATCTCAGATCTTGTTATAAGCTCTACATATATTAATTGACGTGGGGTTTGAGCGGCTATGTCAAACTAATTGTTGCCGAGAATGCCTCGACCCATGGGATGAGTCTTCCCTATTTTTAACTTTATTTTCAAGGATTGGTTACCTTTATGTATATAAATCTGATTGGTTTCCTAATCATGAACCAGCCTTGTGTCTCTCATATAAGGCATTTCAAGGATCATGATGTATGACCCTCTTTTTTAAAAATCCATCACTATAAATATGTGGTGGAAGCTTAGGTCCGAGGGTCTTAATCTTTGCGTCCTGAAGGATGCCTAAAGGTGTAGCTATGTTCCTATTGGTAAGATTGACCACGAGGCTTGTACCTATGTGTGGTGGGCTTCCCCAAGTCTTCCAACAATCCTTGGTAATTATGGTGATAACAACACCACCATCCAAGATTGTAGAGATCATTATGCCTTTATAAATGACAGGTAACACGGCATTTATTTCATCGCTTTTGAAGTACCCCCAGCAAGGGAGGCAGCTTTTCAGAGCTATCGCTTAAAACACTTTCAATCTTCACGACATCGTTTCCCTTGACAATCGATCATGCGTTACATACTTGCGTGCTCTTTGAGGTTTTATTCTTTTAGACCTCTTGTTTTTGTCTTGTAGCCTTTTAAGGGGCTACTGCAACCTTTGGGGATTGTGCCATAGGCTGCTGGTATAGCTTGGGCTTTTTGCTTCTTAGTTGCCTTGGATGTTTCCTTGGCAACTACCCTCGTCTTAGTTTGAAGCCTTGTATGATGGCATCAAGAGGGACTATATAAATAATTCATCCTTGTATGCTTAACAAGTTAAGTCTCGTTGAAGTGGCTGATACTCCTACTACTATTGACACTCTATTTTGGGGAAATCCTTGAAAGCATGTTTGAATCCACACTTGTAACATGGAATGACATTGGGGTTTGGCACTGGATTCAAAGATGGAGTTGGGGCACTTAGTGTGATGGCTTTATGAGAACACACTTGAGGTGATTTGCATCTCTAGAGTTGATTAAGTTGTGTAGAAATGCAGTAGAAACAAAATCTTAGCATGCTAGAAAGTAAGAAAGAGATTAATACTAATGATAATGCTAATGACATAAAAGAAGCATAATGATAAGGTAAGAGATTTAGCTCAAAAGCTCATATATTTGATCCAATAGATAGAGTTCTTTTTTATAGGCTTGAAATTAAGAAAGAGATTAACACTAATGACGATAATGCTAAATGATAAAAAGAAGCATAATGACAAGGTAAGAGATTTAGCTCAAAAGCTCATATATTTAATCCATTAAATAGAGTGCCTTTTTATAATGTTGAGTATATCTCTGAGTATATCTCCAGTAGCCGTTAAACATGGCCCATAAGATTTATTAAGCCTCCTTATGATCTCCATTAGCCATTAAACATGGCCCATAATATTGATTAAGCCTCTCCTTAACACCTCAAAGTCCATCACATTCTTCTTTATAAAGAATATCATAATTTCTATTATAAATAGAATACATTTTATTCATAAGACTAGAAAGGTCTCCATACAAAGTAAATTTATCGTCTTTATATTCAAAGGTAATTATATGATGTACATAGTTAATATTTACATTGGGACAAGTTGTGGAACTCTTTGTCCAATTAAATATCTATGATATCAAGGCTTAAAACAAAAAAAAGATAGCTCCTCATTATCTTGAATACTCAAAGTGAGTAAAGATTCTTCCTTCGCTAGCATTAAGTTACCCTTATATGTTAGGTCCACAATGTAACCATGATCACTTATGTTACCCTTGTGTTAGGTCAACAATGCAACCATGATCACTTAAGACCACTAGGATGCAAAGTCATTAGACAAGAAAAGTAGAAAAGAAAAGTGTCAAATAAAATTGTGAATACTCCCATCATAAAATGAAACATGCATAAAGGTTGCCATCTAACACTTGGATTAAGTCACAAGGACCAAATACCCCCATGTTAAGAGGATAATTATCACAATTTTACATTGTGAAGATAGACATAAATGCTAGAAATAAAGGGGGATTACCTAGAGTAGGTCTATACTAAATTAAGTATGCCTCAAAGGTCATCTCGCCTAATGGAATATAGGCCAAAGATGATGAAAGCATATAGTCTCATTTGGCTCTCCCTCTTAAAGGTCTCCCCATGAATGAAATTTTGAAGGTTTCCTAGGTCCTTGGAGAATGGGACTTTCCTTTGAGGTCTTACCCACAAAGCACACACATGTGTGTCCTAATAACTAATGTAAGGACACTCCTTGCATCTCCCAACACATGATGATGCAAGTAAAACTATTTTTTACTCCCATCAAGAGAACAAAAGTTGTATTTTTAACTCCCATCAAAGTTGGTGCAGGTTTGCATGTAGGGCTATTTTGTTGTCCCTTAGCACTCTTTTCTATCTCTCAAAACCCTAGCACATGGGCACAAACATTCTATATTTTGGTAATAATAGCCTTGTGAACCTATAATTTTTTTCTTTTCTCACACCCATGTGCAATGACAACTTTTACTTGGATAGGCCCTAGAGCCCCTAGTTTCCAAAACAACACAAGATTGGGTCACAAAAGTATAAATTAATAGTATTAAAACAAGTTTAAAATGAATTAAATGAATAGTATTAAATATAAATATATAAAAAAATCAAAGCTTTTAAGAAAAGTCTTTGAGTTTGAAGCAAGATTACGATTTGCTCCAAAATTAAACTCCAATTTCATGTGGACTTGTGAGAGAAAATTAAACTCCAATTTCATGTGGATTCTTGAGAGAAATTTTGAAGTGAGCCAAAAATTAAAATCTATAGTTTGAAGCTTTAATGAGTAGAGCTTTGATTTAGTTGAGAATTAATAAAATTTTGGATGCACTCAAAAAAAGAAATCTATCATGTGCTGTTGTGTTGTGTATAGGAGTAGTCCCCTCCCTCCTTCTTTGACTTATAGTTGTTGATGATCTAGATGCCCCTGGCAACTGAGGTATTCTCTCCATGATGACCTTCAACATCATGCACCGACTTGCACACCATTGTATCCACAACTTTGGCCTTCTCAGAGGTCACATGCCCACTTTGTGTTAACATTGAATAAGCTTCATGGCTTCTCCAAATTGTAATGGTGAGCTACCTTGCCCATAAAGTGTGCTTCTTACTATGCAACCCTCTCTTCAACGGACTGCCTACTATGCTGTCTCTCTTTTGGCCTCTCCTTGGCTTTTTCTATTCATTGACTTCACAGATCTCCATGAGATCCAAAGGCTTCTTTGATCCCTTTCGAACTGGCCACCTACCTACAATTAACTCCTAAAGCTTCTTCACTTATTGGATCTATCATAGCACCCTCTACCCCAATGGATCTATCATAGCACCCTCTACCCCAATGGAGCCTCCTCTTTCTCTATTTAATGGTCACTGTTGCCATTCACATATTGTTACTAGCCCCTTCCATATAGAGGTTACACTTTCTGTGATCTCCTTAGTTCTCACTTTCATATGGTTGCTTCCCATAAGGCATCTCCAAAGCCTTTTTTTAAATAGCTACGAGTTGCCTCACTCTACCTAAATGAGACCCCACATTCCTGCTTGCCTTTGCACCAAAAGGTTATAAGACTTCCAAGGCATCTAAACTTCCAATTAGTAAGAGAGACCATTCTTCCTTCACAAGCTTCCAAGGCATCTAAACTTCCAATTAGTAAGAGAGACCATTCTTCCTTCACAAGCTTGCTATCCAAGCTTCCAAAAATACACCCTTTGTATATCATCATAATGGAGCACTTAATTACATGCTCAATCAGTCAAACTAGTAGCTCTTGTAGCTTACTAGTGCTTTTCCATCAAAATCACTCTTTCCATGTGCAAGTACCATGGGAAACATAAGCATTAATTTGCAACCATAAAATAAATTGAACTTATACTCATACTCTAATCATACGAAGGACTCATGATTTCTCTTGCAATAGCTCCTCTTATTGTCATCATATAGCGACTTTCTTTTCTCCATAGTAATAATCTCCTTTATCTTCATAGAGCATACTCTGTAGCCTCCATGAACTAGTAAGATAATGAGTGTACCATAATTCTTCTCTATACACAAGTATGATAGTAGGAATTCTCAAATTAACACACATGTTAATCTAGGCTTATCTAAAACTATGCTCTGATACCAAGTTAAAATTATAAGATGAGGGGAAACTAGAGTTCACAAGCTCTTGTACACACACATGAATTAAACTCAAGAAGAAAACAATGGAGTGAGAAGGGAGAGAGTGTGTAGACACCCCCCCCCCCCGCGTTTTGCTTCTCAACAAATTTCATGTCTATATCAGGAGGGAGCCTATTAGGAATTGATTACTCTTCTCATCTATGAGGAGATGAATATTTGGGGAGGTTCATATATCAGTAGGTTACTCATATGTGGACGGTGAGTCGAGTGGCTTCGACCAAAGCCTTGATGAGGAGCTTGGCATTTTGTCAGTTACTTATGATGTAAGGAGAACTAGGGCTATTTCGAGGACACTTTGGTAGGAGCCAAGTGTACGCAGGTCTATGAGGAATAGATACCCAATTGACAAGTTGAGATATGGATATACAACCCATCCTTATGATTACATGGTGAAAGCAATACAGAAGTTGGAGCCCACTTGTTTTAAATAGGCACTTGGAAATAAAAAATGGGAAGATGCCATGAGAATGAGGAGATGACAACATTGGATACAAATGTAACATAGGAGTTAGTGCCTTTGCCTAAGGAAAAGAAGGAAATTAGATGTAAGTAAGTATATAAGGTCACAAGCATAACTGAGATGGATTAGCAAGTAGGTATAAGGCAAGATTGTGCAAACCTATGGCATTGACTATGAGGAGATATTCAGCTTGGTTTGCAAGAACATCAATCGTAAGAGCTGTCATTACTATGGATACAACGAAGGGCTGGTCATCACATCGGATAGATGTGAAGAATTCTTTCTTGCATGGTGATTTTCAAGAAAAAAGTATATGTGATGCAAGCCACCAGGCTATAAGAGTAATGCACACCCAGATTTTGTGTGCAGGTTACATAAAGCCTTGTATGGCTTGAAGCAGGCACCCAAAGCATGGTCAAACAAGATTGGGGAATATCTTGTTACCATTAGATTTTAGATATCCAATGCAAAATTTTCACTTTATGTAAAAAAGATAGATATAGAGATCATGCTATTAGTCTTTTATGTGGATGACTTTATCACTGGTGATAGTGATGCTGACATATATGATGTCAGTAGGCTTTTAAAGCAGAAGTGCAAGATAAATGATTTTGGTGAGTTATAATATTTCTTGGGCATAGAGGTGGTGAGATCACCTCATGGCATTTTGTTGTTACAGAGGCAATATGGCTTGGACATGTTATGTAAGTATGGTATGATAGGTTGTAAGCCTATTTTAGTGCCATTGGAGTAGAACACAACTTTTCGTGCAGATATAGGTGAGCTTTTGGAGGATTCCACTCACTATGTACTTGTGCATAGTGGGTAACTTAATCTACATGCAGGCAGGCCAGACTTAAGCTATGCAGTTGGCCTTATTAGTTTATGCAGACCCCTAGAAAGCCACACTTGGATGTGGCTAGGAAAATTCTCACATACATAAAGTCCATAATTGATTATGGAATTTTTTATAAAGTTGGCATAGAGATACAACTACATGTGTTGGTAGTGTCATACACAAGAGATCTACCAACGGCTATATGTTTAAGGGTTAAGGTTAGGGTCAGGCATCCAAGGGTCACACATGGGGAATGGAATGTCAAGAGTCACTTGAGGGCCCTCCTATATAATAGGGGCATGGGGTACACTCTCAAGGGAGCTTGGGGGCTTGGAGGCTTATGCTATGGTCTCTTCTGTAGAGGTCCATATCTATTCATCTACCATTTCACACTATAGCTACATGCTATTGGATTGGAGTTATACCTCTTGATGGTATGGGACATCAAGGTAGAGGTATGATGTATTTCATTTATGATTCATGTGTGCATCCCTTGGGCTCGGGTGGGTGGTTGAGTTTATGCCTGAATTATGCATGTTTATGCATAACAATTATCTAGAGAGATCTTAGGGTTTTAACAGTGGTATCAGAGCCTACATCTTTTATCTATTGCCTACATGTTTTGAGTGTGCCCTATGCCCCTATTATATAGGAGGGCCCTCAAGTGACTCTTGACTTTCTATTCCCCATGTGTGACCCTTGGATGCGTGACCCTAACCTTAACCCTTAAGGTTAGTCCTAACCCATGCTCCACTAGAGCTTGTTCCCATGCTCCCATGCTCGCAAGCCTAATGTGGGTTAGCCTCGTAGTATATGCACACATAATGTGTATATAACATAGCACACATAATGTACATATAACATACTACTGTTAAAACCCTAAGATCTCTCTAGATAATTGTTATGCATAAACATGCATAAATCAGGCATAAACTCAACCACCCAGCCACCCCCGAGCCCAAGGGATGCACACATGAATCATAAATGAAATTCATCATACCTCTACCTTGATGTCCCATACCATCAAGAGGTATAACTTCAATCCAATAGCATGTAGCTATAGTGTGAAATGGTAGATGAGTAGATATGGACCTCTACACAAGAGACCATAGCATAAGCCTCCAAGCCTCCAAGCCCCCAAGCTCCCTTGAGTGTGCCCCATGCCCCTATTATATAGGAGGGCCCTCAAGTGACTCTTGACTTTCCATTCCCCATGTGTGACCCTTGGATGCGTGACGCTAACCTTAACCCTTAAGGTTAGTCCTAACCCATGCTCCACTAGAGCTTGTTCCCATGCTCCCATGCTCACAAGCCTAATGTGGGTTAGCCTCCTAGTATATGCACACATAATGTGTATATAACATAGCACACATAATGTACATATAACATACTTTCCCTCCCTCAAAACATTGCACACTTGCAATGAAAAGAAGGAGAACTGCGCTGAACAATCTCAACCGACTCCCAAGTCGAATCCTCAATTTTCCTATCTTTCCACCTAATTTTAACCTCAAGGATTAGTCAACTAGAAAGTTTCCTTTCCTTGAATTATCAGGTTCATGTGGAACATAGGATAATTCTTCGACTTCAACGAGTTCTTGAGGAGTAACTGTGTTATCCTCACCTCCCAATTTTCCTTCCAATCTATCGATATGAAAGACTGGATGAACTCTAACAATTGGAGGTAGATTTAGTTCTTACGCAACCATGCCAATCCGATGTATAACTCGAAATGGACCACAATATCTAGGAGATAAATTCGAGCATTTTCCCATTGACAAAGTCTGAGAATCTTTAGGAACATTAAAATAAACCAATGCTCCTGGTTCAAAAGACCGAGATGAGCGTCCCCTATCAGCATAAAACCATGCCCTATCATGAGCACTCCTGATAGAATCCCGAGCTTCGGTCAGCATTCCCTACATATCATGCAAGAAATCCCTCGATGCATCAAGCTCGATGTCCTTAAGACCGACATCAATAAGTGCCCTGGGTTGACACCCATACATAAGTATGCACGGACTAAAAACCAATAGCCGTAAATTTAAAACTGTTATAGACAAATTCCATCATTGGAAGATATTTTTTCCAATATGATGATTTTTCTAGAGACATATGCACGAAGCATATACACTATAATCTGATTCATACGCTCTGTTTGCCCATCAAACTGCGTATGATCAGAGCAATTCACATTCCAAGTAACTTCCTCATTGTAAACCCTTCGGAATAAAGTAGGAAAGCATGGCATTATAACAGCAAAAACCACGGATTCATCGGCGCCCCGACATACCCACATCTGCATATGGAATAATCGACATCCCGAGTTACCCATATCAACATAGAGAGTCATCAATGTCTCGCGATGAGTCACATATGTCCATCAGTAAACAATCAGGTTGACTATATAAATCACCTAAAGTACGAAACTAGAGAAAGAAATGCCAACAAAGGAAGAATCCAAATTTCCTTATCCGAACACAGCAAGATAAACTTGTTTGAACTCTAAAGAAAGAGATTTCAACAAGTGAAAATGCCGATGAGATTATCCTCATCAAAACATGTAGGCTATAAATAAAAGATGTTTATCTAGAGAATGCCCACACTATAACTTCTGGTGAATTTAGAAAATAAGATTGTCTTTGAATGTTGAGGTCAACATGCTAAGTGATGTAAGCAAAGCAACAATCTTAAGCCCAAATTATCCCATAAGATAATATATGTGAGGGATCACTAGCGTCCCATACCACCATGATACCACCCATACATACCTTAACAATTTGAAACTCCCTAGTATGCCGTCTAGGAAATATGAATAAAAATCCTGTATAAAAGGAATAAGATGGCCTTATCCAGACTTTCACATACTAAAACCTATCTCTATATACCTGAGACTACATCAAGGAATAACTTCTTCCGAGTACATCATTAGAAAAGAACTTGAATTATTGATGCCTTTTTAATGATAACTACCCAAAATACAATAAAGTTAGGGTAGAAAAATAACTCACCTAGATACATAAGCAACTAGGTATCCGAGTTGGAATATGTACAAGAGTACAAGGAACATAGTCCAAAATTACGTGCAAAAAACGAAGGCAAATGCTACCTTCAAGGCACATGAAATTATCCAAAAGATCAAAAGATCCTTATAAAACCATGGATAAAAGCATAGAAGCTCCTTAAATCCATGAAAACCATAGTTGATCATAAAAATCAATGCATACCATCTAATGGACATAAATCATGCCAAAAGAAGCATTAAAATTGGTGGCCAACTCATCAATCCGGAGTATATGAACGTGTGTTATTCAAATAAAACTCCAAAGTAAGAAAGTGAAACACATGTGTGTAACACTCAATAAAAAACCCCTAGACACAAGTGATCTAGGTAAAACCTGATGAGTCCATATAAAACTTGGAAAACATCCAATAAAAATCCACCAAAACAAACCGATCAACAAACCCATGATAGAATTTATCTTAGGCTTAAGAAATTAAGCACAATCCACACTTAAATAAGTGCAAAATAAATTATCATGAAAAAGTGTCAAAGGTGAAACACACTTTGAACGCAAATTATAGCCATCAAAGAAATTAAGGAACATGTCCAAAAAGAATGGCTAAACAATGGTAAAAAATTATGAATACATCGTTTAGAATTAATCAAACATAAATATCCATTAATACGAGATATAATTGTATTAATAATATGCGAATAACCCGCATCTATCTAATGTCAGCACGAGAAAACGTACTTCAACATTAAATAACCCTCGAAAATATTAAATTCTCGAGAAAAAAAATTATCATGATTTTTTCCTAATTTTTCCTAATTTTCTAGGGCCTCAAAATATAATAATTTTGAATTCCACCAAACCTAAATTATGGCATTCCAAACCTATATTTTTTCAAAAAAAATTTAGTAATTAAATTTCCCATTTTAAAAATACCAATTTTTAGGATTTCTAAAAATAATATCTAGAATATTCCTAATTTTTCTTGAGAATCCCATCGTTCACACAAAATTTCCAATTCCGTCCGACAATTCTCAAATCCAATTTTTTTAATTTTCTGGGTCAAAAAATATATTTTTAAAGGAATTTGAATGGTCACAGGCACCCGAATGGACACACTACATGCCAAACACCAACCCCACATTTTTCCAAAATTTAAAATAACCTTTGTCTAATTTTCCACTAATTTTCAAGAATTTTTAAAATTTTTAAATTGCCCCGAACGCATTTAGAATACGAACGGTCAAAAAATTTCGGAATTCCAATGGTTTTTTCGAAATACGGAAAGCCAAAAGTTTTGGAAAAATGAAAAGATAAAAAAAAATCGGAATGTGAAAGGTCAAAGGTTTCCGGAATACGGAAGGTCAAAAGTTTTTCCGGAATTCGGAAAGCCAAAAGGTTTCAGGAAAACGGAAAGCCAAAGGTTTTCCGGAAGATGAAAAGCCAAAAAGTTTCAAGAAGAAATTTTCAGAGATTTTTTTCAAGGCCCTAGGTAGAGTGTAGCAACATAACTCTACATGATAGAGAAAAAATATAATGAAACTAAAAGGGATTATATGTTGCACATGAAAACATAATGTGCATTGTGAGGACCAAGAGAAGCTCAATGATGCATAAATAAAACAATGTTTCCTCATGGGATTGAATAGAAACACTTTGTAAATATCACGGGAGTGAGACTTTTCAGAATATCTTATCATGGCAGTGAATCCAATTAATTATGTGTGATGCATGGTAATGAATGATTTCCATTTGTTATAATTATTTTGTGAGTGATTCCAAAGTAATTGGTGAACTAACATTGTGGACTATGTTGAGTATAGATCATGAGTTCGAGACGACCAAGGTGGACATTGGACGAGATTATCTAGCCAAGCACATGTGTGCTAAATATTTAATTTTGTATGGTTTGGCCCATTGTACATATATTGGGCAAGGTTTATTTTTGATGAGATGCTTTAAAAGCATTGGACTAAGGTTTAATTTTGTAAAAGCCCAATTTTGGAAAAGCTGTGCTATTTATGGCTCCAAGGGCTAAATTTATTAATATGATTTAAATACCACATGTGGGAGTGGAGCCACACACGTCGGGGGAGAGATTGCACCCAGTCTTGTGTTCTTTGATCTTTCATGCTCTTGATTTATGCTATGATGTTATGGTTAATTTCTTTTATTATTTAATTTTGTGGAATAATCTAATCTCCATGTACCATGGTCATGTAACAACAAACCTCTTTATAGTCTCAAATCTGGATTCTTTTAATCAATGTCAAAATTAAAGAATCAATTCGTTGTTGAGATAGCAACATAATGGAGGATAATTGTGGAATAAAATTTTCCTCATCTAAACCAATGGAGGTAGGGTCCAAAATGTTCCTCATTTAAACTAATGGAGGCAAGGTCCAAAATGTCTATTATAGGATTCTATACCACCTTGATTAAAAACTTTAGAAAGAAACTCTAAAAAGGGCCAATCAAACACATTCCACTTGTGGATAAAATGTGTTATATACATTGCCATCACTACCACCTTGACTCACATTATTCATATCTTAGGCTAGTATGTCTATACTATGATACATTATAAAATTAAAGGTCATGACACATCGTAGTGTTTGCTTTCATGTTTGCTTTCATGTACAACATTTATACATTATAAAATCACAGGTCATGACACATTGTAGTGTCTCACTTCATGTACAACAATTATGCAAACGTCATCTCAACCCCATCTCATCAATGTTAACCATTTCCTTGTTAGAAATGATCTCATCAATGTTGAGAAGTAGTTCTCTTAAGTCGTGCAACTTTGTTAAATGTTCATTCATGAATCCCATCTCTTGTATTTTCTTATTATCAAGTTGCCTTTTGAGAAAAACAACTCATGCATCATTTTTAGCATAATACATAGTCTCTAAAGTGTCCCACGAAAGTTTAGAAGTTTTGTAAAAATAGATATGCAAAGCAATAGATCTTTTGACTGACAAAATAATTAATGCCAAAGCTTATGCATTATTACAATCCCATCTTCTATGATCAACAGTAATTTGAGGAGCATAGATATGGGTTTGTGGCCTTGACCCCACTAAGGAATAGCAAGAACAATTGTGCCAGAGTAGGTAGCTCATCACCACCACTGACAAGTCCCCAAATAAACCCTTGGTACTAAGGACATTTTTTACCATGAAACTCTAGAGGGAGTAATTTGACCTATCTAACTTGTCTTCTTTTAGAAGAATACTAAACAAATTGAATGGGTTAGTGGCCATACCTGACTCTACTGTTGAAGCTGAGAAAGTTAGGAAAGTCGCTAGATGATAATGATGAATGTGTCAATCTACTGAAAATCTATAGTTAAATTAGATGATTAAAGTCTGTAGTTGAATCAAACGATTGAAGTCTATAGTTGAAACTAGACTCAAACGATTGAAGTTTGGTTGAATTGGAAAATTGAAGTCCTGGATCAGACGATTGAAGTCCTAGATCGGACGATTGAAGTCCAGGATTGGACGAGTAAAGTTCTGTAATAGAATCGAGCGATTGAAGAAGTCAAATCACCAATTGAAAAAGTTAAATCGTTGATTGAAGAAGGTAAATCACCAAAAAAAGAGATAAATTATTGATCAAAAAGGTGGAATTATCGATTGTTGAAAGATTGAATTGGATAATTAGTCATATCACCAATTGAACTGGTCTTGAATCACACGATTGACTCGTGTAAAATCCCATGATTTATGCAGTTGAATGGGCTAATTATAAAAGTTAGACCACCGATCGAATTGGGCCTGCTCGGTGATTATAAAAGTTGGATCGGACGATTAAATTAAGCCTAGTCGCGCTGGCGACGATTGTAAAAGTTGGAGAGATTAGGCGATTAAGCTAAACCTAGTCGATGATTGTAGAAGTTATCTACCATATGTCAAGATCTAGTGAAGTGGTGATGCACAATTGATGGAGCCGATGACAAACATCAATTTTGGATAGCACCGGACACTATAGCACGGTGAAGACAAACCCTACTATAGAAGATGAGCTATTGGAGGAAGCTGACTATAGAAGATGAGTCGCATGTTTGAGTTGAAGTTAAGTCGGTTGTTGTTAAAGCCAAGTGTCGTGGTAAGTCGCATGTTCGAGTTGAAGTTAAGTCGGTTGTTGTTAAAGCCAAGTGTCGTAGTAAGTCGCATGTTCGAGTTGAAGTTAAGTCGGTTGTTGTTAAAGCCAAGTGTCGTAGTAAGTCGCATGTTCGAGTTGAAGTTAAGTCGGTTGTTGTTGTTAAAGCCAATTGCAAGTGTCGTAGTAAGTCACCAATTACAGTAAGCTAGATGATTGTAGCTCTTGAAGTCATTGACAAAATTGAAAAAGACGCCTATTGCTTCAATCTTGAAAGAAAAACCAGAAACCACCTCCTTCACTATTGGAAGCAGTGAACCACCGACAAGAGCTACGAGCTCCAAGACTCCAAGTAAAGCTTTAATGGAAGCTTGCAAACACCAAAGCGCAATAAGAAGAAACACCACAACTCTGATACCATTGTAAGCTCACAATAATGGAGCTAAGCTCGTGACACACACAATGCTCAATGACAAGAACACAAGGGTGTAGAATGTGAGAGAGGATGGCTAGCTCAAAGGGGAGAGAGATGAAGCTATTTATAAGTACAAAGGAGAAAGTACAAATGAGCAACAACCCTAAATAATGGATGAGGCTACTTTATACTAGTGATCCATAAGGTGTATGTTCACACCTAGATGGGGCCATGGGAAAAAACCCGGTGGGACAAAAGTGCCCATGGCATCAATATATGGTCTCACTTAAATATCTAACAAGAGAGAGAGAGAGAGAGAGAGAGAGAGAGAGAGAGAGAGAGAGAGAGTGAGGTAGGAAGAGGATTAGAGAAAGAAAGAGAGTTAGAGAAAGGTACACACATAGAGAGAGAGAGAGAGAGAGAGAGAGAGAGAGAGAGAGAGAGAGAGAGAGATGACCACTTTGAGAGAAATAGAGAGAGTTAAAGAGAGAGTTAGAAAGAGAGTGAGTGTATGTGTGTGTGAGAGAGAGAGAGAGTTAGAGAGAGAGAGAGAGAGAGAGAGAGAGAGAGAGAGTTGGCTAGTTCGAGAGAGAAATAGAGAAAGTTAGAGAGTTAGAAAGAGAGAGTTAGAGAGAGAGAGAGAGAGAGTTAGAGAGAGAGAGAGTAAGGGAGTTAGAGAGTGAGAGAGCAAGAGAGTTAGAGAGAGATAGGATAGAGAGAGAGGGGGAGAGATAGAGAGAGAATTAATCTTTTTAAAGCTATTTTGTTTTTTTTTTAAATGGGAAAGGTAAAAATGGGGGGGGGGGAAGGAAAGGAGAAGGAAGAGAGAGAGAGAGAGAGAGAGAGAGTAGAATTAGTTTTTAAAAAATGTTTTGTGTTTTGATTTAAAGGGAAAAAATAAAAAAGAGCAAGAGAGAAAGAGAGAGAGAAGGGCAACCTTGCCAAAAGGTGAGTCTGGGCCACTCGTCACTCACCACACGATAAAGTTCAAGTGTTCATAGCAACGATGGAGCGATTGGACAAGGGTGGGGAAGGAATGGGTTGTGCACTTTCTAGCGGGGAGAGGGAGCTTAAGCTCACTTGGATGTGACCATTAAAGTAGATTTGGCATTGAGTTTGAGGAGCATTCAAGAAGTTTGGCATTAATTTGAGTTTTTGAGGGGGATTCTAATTGTATCCTTGGGATAGTTAGGTGGTTTGTTGGATGGCCGATCCTCTTTCTAACTTAAGCATCGAGGTAAATAATTGGAATGGCCAAGGTCTACATTTATGCATTATAAGTGATGGTGTAATGTCATTGGTGTAATGTCATTGGTCACTTTAGAATTGATGGTAATGTCATTGGTCACGTTAGGTTGTCAAATTTCAATGTGGAGCATCTGTAAGGACATCCTTGTATTTGTTGATCCGACACGCTTGTCCAAAGAGGAGTTAGCAAACTAAATCAAGGGAGAAGGAGGGAGAACCGCTCAATGCAGCAATAATTGAAGGTGCACCATTTTTGCAACGTAAAATGGAATTCTGAGAAATGTGCTAATAAGGAGACTATTTGTGGATCGATGTTTTCAGTTAAACGCAATGCGGATCCTATTGAAGAGTTCGACCAATTGTCGAGTTATAAACTCTGTTAATGTAATTTGCACCGATTGGATTGTCCGGGGGATGTAGCTCAGATGGTAGAGCGCTCGCTTAGCATGCGAGAGGTACGGGGATCGATACCCCGCATCTCCAAAACTGTTCAGATATTGCTTGCGTAGTAGTACACAACTGTGTATACTCTCCGTTTTAAACTGCAAAACCCCCACAAACGTAGTTAGTATTTTACAACCCTCCAATGTAGACAACACATACATACTTGCTTGAGAATAAAAGGGTTAAAAGTAAAAGGCACTCTTCATCTTACACAACATGAGCATGTATGGTTGGTATTTCAGTTTAATGGTGCATATTCAAGTTTTGTTAATGGTGCATATTTCATTAATGCCCACGGTATTGTAGCCACCTGTTGGAACACCATCTTCTTGACTGTCCAAGAAGGCATGCGTATTTCTTTCCTCTGCTGCATGGCATGGCCTTGGAAGGAAGTACCTCGCAGACTCACCTTCAATATAGTGATCTCTGAAGAATACCTTTCTTATATCGGAGATGTCTGCGAGCTCAGGAGTCTTCAAGCACTTCCACACGGCACGAGCCTTGCTAGAGTCCATGCCATTACCAGCTTTGGGAATAATCCACTGTGCGCTTGGAAAATATTTGCCACTTCTCATCATCTTTACAAGAGTCACACCCAGTGTGACTGTCCATTTGTTGAGTATGTAATTTTCCATGTACACAAAAGCCCTTTCAAATATATTCACGGGTGTCAGACAAACGCGGTTTTTGAAGTCACCCTAGCCAAACTGCGCATATAGTGTTCGCCCTCTGGAGATCTCCTCAGCACAAACACGTTGTGTGCATGGAAACGAAAGTGAGTTTTGTGCAGATCTTTGAGACAATACCTACCATTCCCTCAACGTATGCATCTTTATCTGGCGTAATGCACGGCACACACATAACAATACGCCCGGTGGTTTATTAACATTCCACATCAAATAGCTCCTAACGGTTTTGCCTACTAATATTATGGACGTTGACAGTATGCGGGCAACCATCAAGAAATGGAGATGGTGCAGAGTTCCACCTTTCTCAAGTGAGAAGACAGCTTGAGTGCATTCGTGATGCACAAACTCAACAAGAGAATCCCAGAGAGAGATGTTGGCATCATCATTTCCAATCCCGATAGTGATAGAGATCTCCATGATTTTCAGATTGTTGCGGCTCGGGAGCTGGGGACTTGCAGCGGGTGGGTCTGTTGGATGGACAACAGCGGACCCACCGTATCCATGCTCTTCTTCCTCTTGGTCGTAGCACAAGACGTTTCAGAACTACCTGCAATTACAAACAAATCTTATGCATGTTCAAAAGACGGAAACATATATAAAATTTCAGAAACACACGCCGACAAATGTACTTGAGGAGTGAGCCTTCCATTTCACAGCTTTTAAGTTTTCCAAGCCCATAGGACCTTTAGGAGGAGTAACAATTTGAGGAGCCGCATTCTCCTTGTTGGAGTCAGACGGGCGATCGCTAGGAGGAGGTTCTCTAGGAAACCGAGAAGGCAACAATGCCTTGGTTCTTCTACGACTACGCTCATGCATGCCGAGAAGTATATGCAACACACACATGAAAATCTGCATATAATACATTTTTTGAAAGACAGTTGCCCTGCAAAGCGTGATAAGAGGAACACATGCACGGAAACCACACCACGTAAAAGCTCCAACCATAACGACGAGGAGGGGAGAAGCTCCACACAGACACCGCAAAATTAGCAGGCCGTTGAACATGCTGATGTGCCACAAAGAGAAGACAACCTCTGCGCAGACATGCGGGCGACTCCAGTTTCACCATGCAACTTCGGATATCAAAAAAGAATATTCCACAATAATTAATACCCCCCGCATAAAAAAACATTTGCGGCACATACTCACCTTGGAATTTTACAAAAAAGCAGTCCATTTTTAGTCAGCATACCTGACCGTTTTCATTCAAAACTCTTGAATTGCAATTGATTTTGTAATAATGCACTATCTGTTTTATATTGCAAAAAACCCTCAAACGTAGACCAAAAAAAAATAGCAGTCTAAAATCAGCACACCTAGTATTTTTTGAGAACAAAAAAGTATTCAACCCTCCAACGTAGACAACATACCACTGACATTCAACCCTCAAATTTAGAGCATTCAAAGGACAAAATTTTATACATTTCAAAAGAAAAACTTAATTTTGAAAAGTTCTTTAATGTGCGTTTCTTAGATAAAAGCAAAGAAAATGTAGAAAATGTTGTTAACATTCTATCCTTTGAATGCAAAGGATCCACCCTTCAAATTTGAGACTTGCCTATATTGATAATAGCAATGTATACCTTGGAATAGATAACATACATGGTAAATAAAACCAATACCTACATTCTGCCATTCAAGTACAATAATAATGAGGACACCCTTCAAATTTGAGACCTGCCTATATTGATATAATAAATAGTTCTATTACCAAACTAGTGTTATATACAAGCTCTGAAATTATCTAGACAGGATCATATCATAAATAAATAGTTCTATTACCAAACTAGTGTTATATACAAGCTCTCTAATTATCTAGATAGGATCATATCATAAATCATGATTCTCCACCCCAATACTTACTCTTATGGTACTATTTTTGATGCTTACAAGAATTTGGTTTTTAAACCTCTCTCCCAGAATTAGGTTGTTGAAAATTCAACAGTGTCATAATTTTCTAAAGCTCTTCTCCTCTCTAACTAAGCTATACTCTTATGGCACTATCTTTGATGCAATCAAGAATCTGTCTTTTTAACCACTTACCAAAATTATGTTGTTAAAAACTTAATCATCATGCTTGGTTCCTTTCTTCTTGCTTATACACTGAGTTCTAGCTTTTTTTCTCTAGTCCATATGGCATCTCCTTGTTTATGTACTTGTTTACAACTAGCTCTTCTATTTATACTTTTTAACTCACATACAAAGGGCTTCAAAGCTTTGAGCTTTGATTTGTGCTTGAAAAATCTATAGGTCATCCGTTTTAACATCTAGAATCCCCAAAATATTAACCCCTTAATTTCAAGAACAACACAATAATTCCATCGTATTAAACTTTTTGACATACGCTAAAGACCTATTTTTTTCTCTAGCACTACTTTCTGCATTTGGATTTCCAATTAGACACTATTACAGGCATGAGTGAGAGGTACCTGGTCTTAGAAATGCACATTCCTAAGCTTTACAAAACATTACTTAGGAACTAAGTAGTGGAAGAAATATATAAAAGTCTTAGCTAGTGTGTTCAAGTAAAGAGGTTACACCTTAGCCTTGGCGAATTAGGTGGCGAATCAGGTGTCTTTCGGTCTTGACTTTTCAAGCTACAAATGAGACTCCCTGATGTGGGTGTCTCATGTTCTCACTCTATTGTCACAGTGGAATGCTCCATGGATAAGGAGAGCTCTCTATGCCTAGATAGAGGTAAAACTTTATGGTGATCCTCTTTCATAAAAGATGAATGGGGAAGAAACTAATGGAAGAGAGAAGCGTACAAGCAAACTGACATGATACAAAAACTATTTCTTCGACTCTTTTTTCTTCTTCTTCAACTCTCATCATGCATCCTGTTTTTCTTCTTCTTCAACTCTCATCATGCATCCTGTTTTTGTGGCACCCCTTGATGAGAGTTTTACATTAACCCTAACAATTGGAAAGCAGTAGGCAGGGCTTGGCATGGCGGTGAGACTTAGAAGCTACATTGGTTCCAAAGACACCGTCGGTCCCATAGAAGGACACAATAAAGGGCTTGTGATAATGCCAATGAGCAGACCGCCATATGATATCAAAGGGTTTTCAAAATCTGGTATCTAGCATGTCCTCGAATGTGACCATCCTATAGCCATGGAAGTATTTAACCATACCATAATGAGCTATCTACTCTTATGTGCTTTTCTCTACCATAGAGTGCTTGAGCAAGTTATTACTTTTATGTGCTTTGGCTCCTTTAGAGTACTTGAACAAGTCACTACTTTTATGTGCTTTAGAGTAATTGAGCAAGTCACTCCTTTTATGTGCTTTTTTCAACTTTAGAATGCTTAGCAAGTCACCACTTTTATGTCCTTTGATTGCTTTAGAGTACTTAAACAAGTCACTCCTTTTATGTGCTTTTTTCAACTTTAGAATGCTTAGCAAGTCACTACTTTTATGTCCTTTGATTGCTTTAGAGTACTTAAACAAGTCACTACTCTTATGTTCTTTTGACTGCTTTAGAGTACTCGAGCAAGTCACTACTTTTATGTACTTTTGTCTACTTTTAGGTGCTTCTAAATGCTATAGGGTACTTTTAGGTTCTTTTGACTGGTTAGAAGTGCTTTAAAGCAGTTGAGAAGTGCCTGGATTTGGATGGATTTGATAGCACTTTACTACTTGCAAGCAATAGTAAGTGATTGCCTTTTGGTGCTTTGCAGTAGTAAGTAGTACAAAAGTTAATGGTTTATTTAATGTCTTCATGTGCTTACCTATGTTTTGTAGGAACAAATTGCCAAATTGGAGAGGGAGTCGAAGGAAGCACAATCTCAGTGCTTATTTGTTGGTGGTTACTTTCACAAATTCAAAATGGGTATAATTACTACTTGGTTCCTCAGCCTCCGGAAGCACCACCAACTGAAATGGACATAGTTTTATTTTTAGGATATTGTGTAGCATGCAGCTTCTCTTTGTATAAAACATGTTCTTGGGGTGTACATCCTACCCTATACCCAATAGTACCACCCTCTTTGCTTTGTAAGCATGTGTAGCACAAGAGTCTTGTGTGCATAATCCACCCTACAAAAATTAAGATGGTGGCTAAACATGGTGCTGCACAGGAATATTGGAGTGAAACCAAATTGAAGTAAGAGTTTGAAGGAACCCACTACTTCAATGATGAGACATATGATAATGTCTACTTGTTAAACCCATGCTGAGTGCATAATACTTCTCTTAGAATGTTTCATGAGTTTGAAATTCCTTTACATAAGTAATGGGGAGATCTCTCAGAAAAAATCTTGCCATAAGCCACAAGTGCATCTTAGCCCCATTCACAGTGATGGTAAACCTGCAAGGAACTTGATTGGTAGACGAGATTTAGATGAAGACTTTCTCGATGTGGGCTTCTAAATTCAATTGGCATGTAGTGTAAAAGGTGATTTTATGCATATGAAATTGAAGCATGTGTGTAGATTCCTCTCCCATACCCTTGTAGACTAGGTAGAGGAAGCTTTTTAGTTGGGGGGTGATGTGGATGTCATTGGTGTCAATGACAAGGAACATAATGCTCAAGAGGAGATTCCGAAGACTGTAGATAATGATAATGATAACAATCTCAACATGAATGCACTAAATGAGGCTGCTAATATAAGTGTGGTGATAGTAACATAGCCTACATCATTGCAAAACACTAAGAAGGATGGCACAATGGTACTTGCAGCAAAAGGTGGTGACACTATAACCCTAGACCAATTGGCAAAGATGGTGTCAAAGAAGAGAAAGGTCAGCAAAACTATGAGTAACAATCTTGATACCGGTACGTATGAGCCATAGTCCAAATTAAGAAAGGAAGGTGGAGTAATATTTCCATTGCTTTACAAGTTTGCAACAAAAGAAAGAGATATGGAACGTTAGAGTAACACACAACACTAGCACTAAAGAGAGAAGGAAATCTTAGCCAAAAGTACACCAATTGTTAGACACATTATTCTCCCTAAGAAAAGAAGGTGGAGTAATATTTCCATAGCTTTGTAGGTTCGCAACAAAAAAAAGGGAGATGGAACATCAGAGTAACATGCAACACTAGAAGTGAAGAGAAAAGGAAAAGCCTAGCCAAAAGTACACCACTTGCTATCCACACTTTCCTCACCTCCAACCATTCTAAGCCCTAATTATGCAAAAAGTTGTAATTTTGTGTGTGCATACAAGAAGTTACAATTTTGTGTATTCGTTGTATTATGTTGCCACATCACTTGTCCATATGGAGGATTTTTGTGTAACACAATGTTGATTATAATGAAAACTTAGTTTTGGTTAAGTTTTAACTGTTCACTTTCATGTTAGAGTCCCATGTTACCTTGTGCATTCGAATATGCATGATATTGTACTTGTTGCTCAAGAGTATGTTTCTCTTGTAATGTGGAAAACCCTAATAATGTGGAAAATCCCATTGAGGTGCCTATGACCCTTGACAATAATGCAAAGCCCAAGGATGTGTTTGAGGAGTTGCCATAACTTGGCAAGGCACAGATGCTCGATGACCAAGTTGTGCCCAATGAGGTGCTAAAGACGAGCACTCAAAGCTCGATGATGTGACCAATGAGGTCCCAATCCTCGAAATGTATGGATATTGAGAAGGCACACATCGTATTATGAGAAGAGAACACATCACTTCAAGTGAAACACATAGTCAAATTGATATTAATGTAAACAAGCTTAGAAAGGTAGCTACAGCTCAAAGGGAAAGCTTATAAAGGTAGCTATAACTTTATGGTTCTCACTAAGTGTGAGTACAATAGAGCAATGAACTGGTTATGAAGGAGGTGATATTAATCCTTGTGAACTTTTCCATAGAAATATCCCCCTTAACCACATATAAGCATGCTGCAATAACATTGCCCCATGAATCTTCTTCGGCCTTGCTCATTTGATGCTTTACAGTGCATTTGAGTATGTAAAAATATTCACCTTCTTTATTACCTTTGTCTCATCAGCATTCACAACAAAGTTCTCCTATGCATAGGGCATCACTTAAAGCATCAGGGTGACCTCCATATGTGGGCTCAACAATGCCCTCTTAAGCTTCCATCTGATGATTCATCATCACCGAAGGGAACTAGGGTATGATACCCCCAACTCTCCACAAATTCTTGAAGCGCAAAAGCAAGATAGGATTTTGCATTTTAATGCACAAGTATCTATTGCTAAATATCCATTCAGAGTGCATCAGCAGGCATGGTCCCCGTACATGCTTGTAGTCCCACTTCACACTTCTCTACACATTACCCTGTTTTATCTCCAAAAAGACTCTGCTTAGCTCCTTTTTGTTAGATGAGCTTGCAACATGGACTTTATCATAGAAATGGGCCCTTAAAAATTCCACCATGTCACGGTTGCTGTGCACACTTCAAAGAAGCACCAGCTAGCTTCAATTGCTCATGTGTGAGTGCCCTCTGCCCCATCATGATCCCCCTTCCCATGGCATGGAAAAAAAAATCCACTCCATCTGTAGCCGTGATAATCTCACCAACGAAGTAAAATTATCTCTTTGCTTTGAATTGGGATGTAGCATCATCAGACCACACCCAATGTCACTTCAGTTTAATCCCTTGATCTTTCAACCGCCTATCATGTTGGAGAAAGAAATGTTGGACATAAAATGTGAACCGATATGGTGACGTGGTTTGAATACTAGTGCATTGATTGGATCTCATTTTGCTCTTTAAAACAAATAATTCTCCATGATGTCAATGACCAAGACTATGGTATCACTTGGAAACCTTGAAAAACATTCCTTGAAATGTTGAGCTTTCCACCTACTCTATAGATGAAGTAATGCCTTATAAATATGTTGATGTGGGCTTTGAACAAGGAAAGTAGATCCATGCATGCCAGCTTCTTCACAATAATATCCATGCATGCCAACTTCTTCACAATAATATCCTTCCTTCTCTTGTTGTTCCCCTCATCATCGGCTTGTCGATCTCGATGTCCTTAAAAACCTTAATGGAGACCTATAAATCCTTCTCGTTATTCTCTCATGAAAAATAACACCATCATTTTAATGCCACACTAGCCACACGTTCCTATTAAACGTTTATGTGAAAAACATGGACGCAACATGCTGGGGAGATAGTACGTATTTTCCCAAATTTTTGTGACACTCTTGTATAGCACGTTCAATAGTTGTGTAGCGAAGTGCCCCTAAGTCCCCACATACAAAACAAGTACATGTGCATACTGGCCCATGGATCCCAAAGTGCCAATGGTGCATTTGATTGACTGCATCCTTGAGAAACATCATCTGCACATGTGCAACACACTAACAAGTATACTAATCTCTCAGCTTGCGCATAAAATATGGCTTTAGGCCCTCAAAACATTGTGTACAAAGATCTCCATCTTTGAATATAGCACTCTTGGAATCTTCTGTAGAGGTCAACATGCCAAAACAATAGGAAGCATGATGATGAAGGTCAATTTGTATAGAACTTCAAAGCAATTAAAACCACTGACAACAACAAGTGAAGCACTCTCGCCACTTAGAAGTAATATATTGCTTTAAAGTAGTTAAAAAGCATTGATATTTAGTGAAGCAATATCACCTAAAAGGAATATATTGCTTTAAAGCATTGATAAAATGATTAAATCACTCTCAAGAACTTATAAGTAATATACTGCTTTAAAGCAATTAAAGCATTGACAACCAGTGAATTCTCCTTTAAAGTAGCTAAAAGCACTGACAACTAGTGAATACTTCTTTAAAGTAGTTATAAACATTGACAACTAGTGAATACTACTTTAAATCGATTATAAACATTGACCACCAATGAATACTACTTTAAAGCAGTTATAAACATTAGCAACCAGTGAATACTACTTTAAAGCAGTTAAAAGCAATGACAACTAGTGAATACTACTTTAAAGCAATTAAAAGCAATGACAACTAGTGAATATTGTTTTAAAGCAATTAAAAGAACTGACACAACCATTGAATACTACTTTAAAGAAGTTAAAAGCATTGATAACTAGTGCAAAAATGTAAAGCACTTAAAAGTAATATACTGCTTTAAACCAGTTGAAAGTTCTCACAACCAGTGAATACTTCTTTAAAGTAGTTTAAAGCATTAAAAACCAGTAAACACTGCTTTAAAGTAATGAAAAGTAATATACTACCTTAAACTAGCTGAAAGTTCTCACAACAAATGAATACTACTTTAAAGTAGTTAAAAGCATTAACAACCAGTAAATATTGCATTAAAGCAATTAAAAGCAATGACAACTAGGGAATACTTACTGCCTTAAAGCAGTTAAAAGCAATGACAACTAGGGAATACTTACTACCTTAAAGCATTAACAACTAGATAAATAGTGTAAAGCATTAAAAAGTTATGTACTACTTCAAACTAGTTGAAAGAACTAACAACTAATGAAACAATGTAAAGCTCTTAAAAGAAATACATTACTTTAAAGTAGTTGAAAGTTAACACAACTAATGAAGCACTATAAAAGCACTGTGAAGCACTTTAAAGTTGTATGAACTACTTTAAAGCAGTGAAGTAGTATAAAGCACATAAAAGCACTTAAAAGTTGTGCTATAAACTGCTTTCAAGTTGTTAAAGCATTGAACAATAGT
Source organism: Cibotium barometz (assembly GCF_041138505.1). Classification (NCBI taxonomy): domain Eukaryota; kingdom Viridiplantae; phylum Streptophyta; class Polypodiopsida; order Cyatheales; family Cibotiaceae; genus Cibotium; species Cibotium barometz. The sequence continues at coordinate 21,911,306 of NC_141050.1, forward strand.
GAAGAACTATTTGTATTACTTTTAAGCACTAGGAAAAGTGAAACACTGTAAAGCACTAAAAAGCAATGAGAAATAAAAGCTAACTCAAGCTTGAACTTTACACCAGCTTCTACATGAAAAAGAAATATTATAGTTTTTTATGCTAGATGCAAAAAGGTACATGTGGCCCATTAAGGAGATGAACTGGATACTTCATATAACAGCACATCTCCCAATCCTCTTGAGGTACACATCTTTCTTGTTTGGAGAGACCCATGTCTCCGGCAGATGTCTAAAAGGCAAACACAAGATCCTTAACCTCATATGTGATTTCACTAGTATATGGTATATGGTTATCTTTGACATGTGGATAAGGGCAATACTCCATCCTCTTCAGTGGATAAATGGGATTTTGTTGAATAGAAGTCCTTTGATGAATCCTAAATACCTTTGTGTAGCTTTGGTAACATCAAGATCTTCTTATTTATTACCATAAAAAATAACTAGCATCATGATAGCTGATCTCTTCAAGAAGAGCTCATTCGAGCTATGGGATCTTCACTTGTGTTGAAGTGTTGTGATGTTTAAAACCATATTTGCTTTAGAGACTAATGACGTAGGTTGTAAATCCTTAAATGTAGGATGGATGACAAGTTGCTATAAGATCTCCTTTTGAGTATTCAAGTCTATCCCCTTTGTCTATCGTTCAAAACACTTTGGTAACACTCTACAAATGTGGCCTCTTCTCTTCCCATTGATATGGACTACCACACCTCCAAGAGGGAACTCATTGCATTCACCTAAAGGATGAGCAATAGATCACAAGCGTTGTAGGGCACTTACCAATGCTTCAAAATTGAGTCACTTGAGGCCTCCAAGTTCACTTGCTAAGGAGTGAAAGTAGAGAATATGCAATCGGCCTAAGATGTGTTAGTAGGTGGTGTATTAGGATAGGGGTTAAGGAGCTTACTACATTAGAATAGAAAGAGTAAGTGGACTTTGAAGATGAAGACGAGGTTTCTTCTTCCTGACCCCATGACCTGTGCTAGGGGGTGGGTGGTTAGGCTTGTGAGATTTTATAAACTCTTGTAAGTCAGGGATTTCCTTGGGATTTTATAGCAGGATATTCAATATGGGTGGCATTAAAATTGTATTGTACATTGGTTAACATAGATTCTAAGTGTTTGTAGATATTAGAGTATAGCTTTAGAATTCAAAAAGGATGATACAAAGTAGAATCACATAAGTTAAGATGTTGGTGAGTATTATAAACTTCAAGCCACCCATGACTATAATCCATTGATAGCTATGTGCTACCACCTCATAGTTGGCCGGTGTCTCAGGAATGTCATCTGGGACAAACAGGTCTAATTTTTTGACATTGTTGTCCAGAATTTCAGAATTTTGGAGTGCCCGACACCAACTAAGAAGGTTTAACACAATAGGATGTAATGGGTAAAAGAAGATATCTTGTGGATTAGTTAAGACTATGACCCCCTAAAAAATTCCCAGCACTTATAGTGTCGTTAAGTGTTCTTATTTTTTTTGCATGGGCCTTGTTCGATTGTTCTCTCTCTTGCTATAAGTGAGTGGCCTTGTCCTCCGCTACTTTCAGATTGGAGGATAGCTGTTGGATCTATTGTTGTAGCTCCTCTCTTTGGCCTTGGAATTGTGCTGGAGCTCTTGTACTTGGTGGGCATGAAGTGTTGGAGCTCTTGTACTTGGTGGGCATGAAGTGCTGTGAGCTCATGGGTGTGGAGCTCTTGTACTTGGTGGGCATGAAGTGCTGTGAGCTCATGGGTGTGGGCGACCTCCTTTTGAAGTTGCTCTTTAGCTTGTTCTAACTTTGCCTTGAGATTTGCATTTTCTTTGATTCTTTGTACAATGGTTTATTGCTCTCTCCAATGCTTATAATTGTTCTCTTGCTCCTCTGTGGTCTTCAAGCTTTTCATTATGACATCTCTATGTGTGGCTTCAACTGCTGCGGTCCTTTAAGATTTACACTTGTGTGTTTGACTCGTTAACCTGCTTCTAATCATGGAGCATGTGTGGTGTGAGGAGGTGGCAACACCATAATTTTTGCTCTTGCTCCCATAGTGCACTTGTGCTTGCGTGAATTGTTGATAGTCAACTTTTTGTAGGGAGGCCACCTGGGGTATTCTTTCCTCATCTTCCAAACACCTTCTTTTTCTTGGGCTTGATGGTTTTTCACTTCTTGGTCTTTTTCTTGCATCATTATGGGCTATTGATTCATGCACTTGAGCCATTGCTGCCTCAATGCCTTGTGCTTCCTCAGCATGTACTGGAACTGATGCTGCTTGTTCGGGCTCTATCTTTGTCGGTGTGTCTGCCAGAGCTGAATCCTTAAATGGGGATAGGTCTGTGAAAATAAATTGTTCCGGGCTCGTCAGGGGAGTAACTTTTTGCATGGGATCTTGTGTGGCTTGGCTGATTGTGGCCTCTTGCAATGCTTCTTGGTATGTTCCAATTTCCTGTGCCACCTCAGCCTCTAGTCTTTGTGATTCTGCAGCTATGTTTGGGAAGATTCCCCTTATTTTCTTTTCTATCTTCTTCTTTCTACCTTTCTTTATCTCCTTCATAATGGCGTGGGTCTCCATTAAGACAGCTTGCCCCTCTTGCATTTCTTCAGCTCTGTCAGTGTTAGTTGCTCTGGCAGTAGCAGTGCCAGTTGTAGTTGCTCTGCTGGTTCGGGCTCTCAGAGAGGCCTTTTTGCCACATGATTAAGAACTTGGGTTAGCAGCTATGGGTTGCAAATTTTGGATTGGTGAGCCTTCAGATAGTTCTCCATCTTTCTATGAATATAATAGGCCCAGTCCTCCTCCTTCTCTTTATGTACCTTAGCGATTCTATTCAAAGGCACCCTGTTGTATCTATCCACCGACCTGCATTATCAGTGACATGGCCCTACAGGCTTTCTTTGTAGCCTCATCCCGGATATTCTCGTCGTACTCTAACCCATTGGAGTTATAAGAACTCTTCTTTAGCATTATGTCCAGAGGTATTTTGTCGAATGCGTGGGCATGGACTGACTGCTGGGGCGGGAGTTGCAGAGCATCACGTATGAGTTCTTCCATGATCAGGAGCTGCTCTCTGTAGTGCCGTCAGCCTTCGTGATATGCCCCATTTAGTGCCTTTGTCATAGGTCTTTATATATTCGGTGTGCAGAGCTGCGTGTCGATGCTTCTTGGAAGTATTTGTGCCATTCTCCCCAAGCCTACCTTCTCCAGCTTTGCCTTAACTTCTACCTCTTCCAGAACTTGGAGGCACTCTGGGTTGTGGTAATGTAGTGTGACCTTTTCATGGGCCTTAAGGGCTTTTTTGCTGATGATGGCCCCATGGAAGGCTTAGGCATATGGGCCCAAAAAATTCAGTTTGGGTACCCCCAGTGGCTTCTTCTTCTGACTTGCTGGGGAGCCTGTAGCACTGGCTTGAGTGGCAACTAGGGTCTCTATAGCTTCTGATTCCGAGGGGCCGACATTTGTACATGAAAAGTACATCAGTCTCCCTACTGGTGGGGTAGGTACCATTTTTTTTTTGGGTTAATGGTTAACTGGTTAGTTGAAATGAGAAGTGTGTTAGTGTAGGAGTAATCACAAGGTGCGTTAATTGACAGGTGAAAGCTGGGGCGTGAAGGTGCAGGGTCTGAGTAGTTTCGTGAATTTGTAGGTCGTGAGAAGTTGACCCGTGAAAGGTGGTTTCATGAGAAGTGGTTACGTGAACTGAGGTTCCATGAAGTGAGGTTTCGTGAGATCAGGTCCTGTGAACTCACGTTCCGTGAAACTATAGTTACGTGAAGTGAGGTTCCGTGAAACTCTAGTTTCTTGAAATGAGGTTTCATGAACTTAGGTTCCGTGAAGTGATACATCCTGTCATGATCTTCCATTTTCAGCAACCCCCTGGGTTCTTTATATATGGCATCATCAATATATACTATTGCATTTCCTCCTTCATACCAGCTCACATAATCTTGTGATGGAAACAACCATTCCTCACCTGTACTCCTCTCGAACACATCTGAACACCACTCATGATCATATATTGAATTAACAAACATCTGATCATCAACTTCCATCTCATGGTCATCCAATTTGCAACCTACATCATTGGTTTCCAACTCTTCCTCTGGACAAACTGTCAAACTAAGACTATAGCCAAACCACTCATCCATATGTTGAGCATCAACATGAGGTGTATCCACCATAAACTCATTTCCCTTCAGCCCATCAACATCAAACATAGCAACTTCATGCACTGTAGTCTCATCATTGCCACTTCCCTGTAGTTTCTCCAGCTTCAAGACCATTGGTGATCCTTCAAGACTCTGCACATCTTGCACAGGCAATCTTGCACAGGCATCTCTACCAAGTCTAAGCTTCCTAAACTGCCAGGCAAAGCATCTTGGTCCCCTTGACCAACAACAATAACCTCACATGCATTCTCACTAGTGACAATTGACTTATTCTCTTGGGCATGACAAGAAACACACACCTTATGATCAGCAACCGCACATGCAAAATCTATCACGTCATCATCCAAAATAGCATCTAACTCATCATCAGTCGTCACACCATCACTCCCTTCCTGCACAACTGGTATATGCAAGTATTTGTTATCTTCTCCAAGGAGGCCAATTCCAAGAAATCATCCAATGCATTATCAAGAATACAGTTCAGCTCATCATCCAAATTCTCACAAGCTGCAATATCCAACTCATCACCCGGATCATCAATAATGTACTTCATCCATAGTATCTTCATTAGTAACATTTTGATCATCACCTTCTACCTTGATTGGTTGAAGTACAGGCACATGCAAGTCATTACTCATTTCTGAATCAAAGAGATCATCCAAGTCATATCCATACTCAAACACATCAGGTTCCTCAACATTAACATCACTTTCACAATCTACAGCATCATCAATAATCTTCTTAAACAACATATCAGGATTTCTCTACCAAGAGTCAGAAGTACAATCAACAAGCTCATAATCAGTTTCAGCCTGTTTAATAGTATGACCAACAGCCTCTTCTACATTAAAATCATGACAAACAGACATATAGGAACCCTTATCCTCATCCCTGATAACATGCAAGGGAAAAATAGTAAACCGTTCACATGGCAGATAGCACACTGGAGTCTTCATCACTTCCCTAATCATAGGCTGAATCATAACTGGCTGCACATCATCAATACTTCCATCCTCCTCCTCCTCATCTTCTGAAAACTCTTCAGGGATGATTCCAAAAACCTTCTCCATTTCCAACAGGTTAATCTGTCCCATATCCTGCTTTGCAAATGTGACCTTACGGACTTCATGAACATTGGGCTGAATTGCATCCTTCATCTGCATACTAGGGTCAATCACCCTATCATTCATTCCTATAGACAATTGATACATACCACCATTAGCTTTGGCTGGTTTCTCACATTGCGGACTGATATGACCCCACTCACCACAATTCCAACATTGCACATTACTCGGATAATAGCCCCGTTCTCTCCCTGTTCCTCCCATATTTCCTTCACCTGTTGGCATAATATCTCTCATATTATTTGGAGCACCTCGACTTCTTCCCCTTCCACCTGCTTCCATCCAATTCAAACTTAAAGACTTCATGAGTTCCACTGTATCATGAATGTCTTTCTTCAAAGTATCCTCCTGTTCAGGAACAACAGCAGCTTCTCTTTCAAGATGCATACTCTCAATCTCTGGCATCTTCACAAACTTCTTTGGCTCTTCCTGTATTCCCAACTGCCTTAGACGCTTCACCTTCCACTCCTTCTCTCGAGCAAGCTTCCTCAAAGCTATCCAGCTTCTTCAGCTCCACCTTCAGAGATGGAGGGTAGACTAGCCCACAAACCGGTCTCTCTTTATCATCTGCGGGGGTACTTCAGGAATCAAAGCCTCACACCATAGACTCCATAGTCTACCAAACTCTATCAGATACTGATCCACATCCTTTCCATCCTTCTGCTGAATTTTACACAACTCTTTCCACACTTCATTCGGACTCCTCACATGGACAAACTGTGTCAAAAATGCAGCTTTGGCTACACGGTACTCAGGGTCCTATTGATGAGCATTCATGTGTGTAGTCACAAACATCAATAGCCATGCTTTTGCATCACCCTGTAAGCAATAAGTCAAAATCTAAGAGAGGATCTCCGGGGTTGCCCTATCTTGCATCAAAGCTGTAAATTCCATCTTTTCCAGAAACCGGATTGCACTCTCCTGTGGCAATCCCCAATACTCTGGAAAATCTTGAGCCATCTCCCCAATCTTTCTTCACACAAACCCTTGTCTTCTTTCACAAACCAAAGGAAATTTCTTCCTCTGTGGAGGCACCAAAAAGTGATGACACGGAAGTGGTATAGCTATATATGCCTTTATAGAGTGTCACACTTCCACACACATACAAACACACCCAGAACACCAGACCCAAGAGTATAAACAAAACTTTATTTCAATACAAGTCTTCGTCTTTACAGAGTTGAACATCCATTACATCCTTAGAACCATCTTCATCTAACACCCATTGACAATCAGCCCACTCTCCTTCATCGATATGAACTATGACTGACCAATACCCTGCATCACTCTCAAAATAAACAACCTCAAACATAAAACCATCTTCAAAGTACAGTTCCTCAATATCCAGACCAAACTCTAGGACAAGATACATGTCTAAGGTGGGCTACCCTCAAAACTTTACTTCAAGTTTACAAGACTGTATTTTCAAGACAGGAACTATTACAAGCATGCATACAAGAACTCAGTTCCAGCTTTGACTCTTTACTCAAAACCTCATAGAGAACCCGTCCAGTATACTTTCACACAGGGATTCAAGTGCTGGTGTTTGACTGATCAACCAAGAACACGTGGGTGTATTACCTTCATCATCATAATCATCAGCATGGTCATAGGATGTATCAAAGTTCACAACCCACCACAAGGCAGCAATATAGTCCTGACAATGGCCCTATGGTAGCCAACCCTTGCATTCCACAGTGGTTGCTTCACGACTCATCACATGTATCCATACTCCAAGCTTCAGAGGAAACAAATACAAATTTTCTCTTCGAAACCCCAAGGCATCCCCTCATTTTCCTGCGCTTTTTGGCCTGCAGCCACTACACGCCATCTACATGCTAAAACACGTTTTCTGCCAACTCTGTGTAGCCAACTACCATGCAAAGGCTTTGAGTCCCTTCCACATTCACCACCTCATGCAATAGACCTCCTCTTCAGTCCCTGGAAGCCTCCACTCGCCAACTTCTCTCCACGGCAACTGTAGCAAACCCACAATTGATCTCCTCTGTTTCCACTGCTACGCAGCTTCCCAAATTAAAAAAAAGTAGGCGCCTGCTTCAGCTCCACGCTTCCCTTCATCACCTTCTCAATTTAGCCCACGACAGTCCTCCCCTCTCCTATAGGCGGTGCCCCTCCTACGGATCTCCCAACTTGTAGTAGCGACTTAGAGCTCTCCAAAAGCAACAATCTACCTGTAAGAAGCACTAGCAAAAGAAGCCTATGTCCCAGGCTTTAGTCTCTCAGCTAGCCCGTCGGATACTGCCTTCTATCTCTCTCCTGGCCTGCAGTTGACGTCATCTTCTCCCCTCCTCTGCTTCTCTGCAGTTGACGCCACCGTCTCTCCTCGACGACTGTTTCCCCCCACTCCTCTCAGGGATTCCCTACTCCCAATATAGCAAGCTCACCTCCTCTTGCCATGTGGTCCCTTCCACATCCTTTGGCGCATGCGGTGAGGGCAAGCCTGCCGGGATTCCGTTGGCAGCCGCCGCCATCCTCACTTTCTGGAAGCTTGAAGCTTCTATTTTCTTATTAGAAATTTTTATTATTACTAGCTGTTCATGCTGCGCAGCCCCTTCAGCCACGTCCCCATACCACTTATGCCTTTCCATCCTTGCTCACATGCCATTAGCACCACCCTTTTTGCCTCCTCATTGGCCTTAGGTCACATGCCACCTACATCCATGCTATATATTTACAAAGGGCATGCCCAAATGCAAACGATCAGCACACTCATGCAGGCACTGACACACACACACACACACCCGAAGGCTCGCCAACAAAAGCAACAAGATCACCACATCATGAGGATGCAAGGCCTGATAGTTATGCCTCTGCTCCTCCTGTTCAGCAGATTTAATCTCAACCAAAACTCAAAACTGACCCAAACTGATTACATATTTCTTGAAACTCTTAGTACTCTGCACAGTATGTACACATCATCAGTCTCTATTTTTGTCCACACAACGCGACAAAGCTCTACTGTGCATAAATGAAGCCATGCTGATCCTGGGCAAAAACCTTGGACCCGCCTTAAGTTCCTCTTCAGAATCAGTGTCCTTCATCTTTTGGTCATGAGAGTGTGAGAATATGCGGCCACCTCGTTAATCATTTCCTGCAACTCAGCCTTTTGTGGGGTTCTGGCCAAGCGAGCGCATCATAGGTCCCAGTTCTTGGTGATATAATCCTTGCCGTCTCTGTGTCGGAGAGACTGAAGGCTCCCTTGAACTCGGTGATCTACTCTCCTGTGTGAGCTATTATGGGCCATAATGGGAGCTCGGCAGCAGGGTGAGAGGGGGAGTGGGGTCGAGTGAGAGGGAAAGCGAGTGAGAGGGAGAGGGTGGGGAGTGGGGGGTTTGTGAGTGAGAGGGTATGGTTGGTGAGGTGAGTGGGGAATGAAACAAGGGGTAACGCAAGGAGGGAGGTGTCGGTGAGGGGGGGAATTGGGGGGAGAGAAACCTTTTGGTTGTTTTTTTTAAATACTATTATTATAATTTTTGGTCTTTTTTGGCAGGGGGGAGAGGGGGTGGTGGGTGAGAGCCACGAGGGAGGGGGATAGTTTTGCGCACGAGTGAGGGAGGGTTGCTCCGCAGGGGGGTCGGGTGAGAGGGGGAGTTGGGTGAGAGCCATGAGGGGGGGCTAGGAGGTGGTCGGCAAAAGGGGGAGGTGACGGGTGAGAGGGGGGTTCAGTGCACAAGAGAAAGTGAGGGGGGGTGGGAGGCGGGTGAGCTCCGCGGCGAAGGTGGGGGGGACTGAAGGGTGGGGTCGGGTGACCGGCGAGGGGGGGTTGACGGTGAGAAAGAGGGGGTGGTGGGGTCTTAAAGAGAGAAGGGGGAGAGGAGAGGGAAGGGCTACAAAGGAGAGGGAGACGGGGTGGGTTAGGGGGATACGCCTGAAAGAGTGAGGGGGGGGCGAGTGGTTGGTGAGGAGTGGGAGGGAGAGACAACGGCAGGGGGTGGTGGGGTCATGAGGGGAGAGGGAGAAAGGGGGAGAGGGGAGTGAAGCAAGGTGGTGTTGGTCGGTGGGGTGAGGGTGGGAGAGAAGAGAGGGCCCGCGAGGGGGTGGTCAATGGGGAGAAGAGAGAGATGTGAGGTAAGGGGGGGTTGGTCGGTGGGGTGAGGGAGTGAGGGGGGAGTGAAGAGAGGGGTGTGAAGGGGGAGGGAACTAGTCGGTGGGGGGAGGGGTGGTCGGTGGGCGGTGGGCGGTGTGGGGAGTGAAAAGAGGGGAGTGATGGGGAGTGAAGAGAGGGGAGAGAGGGGTGTGAGGTAGGGGGGGGTCGGTGGGGTGAGGGAGTGAGGGGGTTTGGTCGTTTAGGTGAGTGAGGGAGGGGGTGGTCGGTGGGCGGTGGGCGGTGTGGGGAGTGAAAAGAGGGGAGTGATGGGGAGTGAAGGGAGGGGAGAGAGGGGTGTGAGGTAGGGGGTGGTCGGTGGGCGGTGGGCGGTGTGGGGAGTGAAAAGAGGGGAGTGATGGGGAGTGAAGAGAGGGGAGAGAGGGGTGTGAGGTAGGGGGGGTCGGTGGGGTGAGGGAGTGAGGGGGTTTGGTCGTTTAGGTGAGTGAGGGAGGGGGTGGTCGGTGGGGAGTGAAGAGAGAGGGTGTGGGGGGTTGGTCGGTGGTGTGAGGGAGTGAGGGGGTGGTTGGTGGAGTGGTCAGTGAGTGGGGGGGGGTCGATGAGGAGAGGGGGTGGTGGGGTCACAAGAGAGAGTGGTCGGTGGGGAGTGAGAGAGGGGGTGGTCGATGGGGGCGAGAGACGTTTTTTTATTTATTTTTTATTTTTTTAATCTTTTTTTTGGGAAAGAAGAAATAAAAAATATGATAAGGGAGGGGCATTCTTTTCGTTTTATTTTTTTTAATGGAAAAAATACTAAGAGGGGGATTTTTTTTTATAAAGGAGGAGTTTTGATACCTGGCACTTTATGAACACCAGCAGAGTGGGTTGAGGCATGTGTGCCGCTTGAACCACCACCCTTGGCTAGCCACATCTTCCAAAATGCGCTCTATGAAAAGCAAGGGAAACCCATCTTTGTTGATTGTGCACTGATTGAGGGGTCTGAAGTCTACACATATCCTGATCTTGTTGGTCTTCACCACTATAGGTGTGACACCACTCAAAGTGCTCAATGGGAACAATTATACTTGACTCTTCCATCTTGTCCAGCTCTTTCTTCACCACTTCTAAATAGTTTGGATTCATGCAGTAGGTCTTCTTTTTTGGAATCACCACTATAGGTGTGACACCACTCAAAGTGCTCAATGGGAACAATTATACTTGACTCTTCCATCTTGTCCAGCTCTTTCTTCACCACTTCTAAATAGTTTGGATTCATGCAGTAGATGCCCTTGCTAAGTAGCCGACTGCCTTCTTTTACTGGGATTCTGTGAGTAAAAATTACCGGATCTATCCCTGCTGGGAGATCCTTGTAGGTCCATGTAAACACATCTTGGTGTTCTTAGTAAAATTGGGTGATTCTCTGAAGAGTGGAAGGGTCCTCCCAGACCCAAGCTGCCACTAAGATGGGGCGTGGCTCCCTCTGATGTGCCCAGGTTCAGCTCTCTCACCTCCTCGGAGGTCACCAATATGTTCCTCTGTCCAACCAGTAGATATCTCTTCTACTAGCAAGGATTCCTCCCTAGTCTTGAGGTTCTCTACCCGCCTCTCCTTGTAGGTGTGTCTAGGAGGGGTTATAGGCACGTGTGATGACTCCTCCTGAGATATCTTCTTTCTAGGTTTTTGAGAAAATTCTGGTTCCCCCTAGACCTATAATTTCTATTGCTTCATGTTGGAACACTAGTGCAGAGGAAGAGGCCAGAGTGAGCACAAGAATTATGTCCAATCCCAAACTATTGTGTCTTCTGAGAGCTCTTCTTATTGGGACACCTCTTGAATGGGGTCTGGGTCCACCAACTCCACTATGTCCACCATATTGCATTGGAACCACTCATAGGAATTTAACCAATTCCATAGAGGTTCTGCCACCTCTCCTTTTGAGCCGAATGGATCCCAAGACTCATCCACTAGTAATCCTTGTCATTCCTCCTACTCTTCCTTGTCACTGGGTCCTTCCTCCCGAATGGGAATCATGTCATATATGGCAATGCCCCTTGCACTCTTATTGGGGCCTTTTTCCAAGGGCAAGGTCACCATCCCCTCCAGGTTAGGGATATGCGAGTTGTCCCAGACCCAATCATGGATCACCCGCCGAGCTGCCCTCAACCAAGGCCTTCCAATGAGCAAGCTATAGCCCCCTCTAGCTCGTGGTGGGAGGTCTAATACCACAAAATTCATTTCAAATACTAATCCCTCAAAAGTGATCGGAACTTGCTTGACTAGTCCCAAGGGCATCACTTCTCGCTGGTCCCCCACTCGGATGGCAAAGGGAGCTGGCTCCGTAATTCAAAGACCCAAGAGTTGCCTAGTAGCTTTAGGCATGATGTTGACACCAGAACCACCATCCACAATGGCCCATGCAATTTGAGTTCCTCCCACGGAGACTATCACCCTCTACTAGCTTCGGTGATATACCACTCTTGGGGCAGTGAGGCATACCCTTGCTTGTTTCTTGGGCCATCGCCCACTACTACTAGATGTGGCTTCACCCCTAGTTGCCTTCGAATCCATCCAATGTTGGACCAAGCCTAGCAGTTGCTCTCCTATTTCCTGGCTCAAATCACATAATTGAGGAAGGGTGGTTTCCACCTTTGCTCCTGCCAACATTTCCTCCCAATGTAAATTACTAACCTTGGGTTGAGTAGACTCCTCATCCGCCCCATTGAAGGTGTGGTGGTTGGGGGAATGACCAAGGTAGGCGCCGCTTCATTCTCCATGGGTGGTGTTTAAATGAATTCCTCCACGGCCTCCTTATAAGCTTGTTCCACAATGGATGGGTAAACTGCACCAGTAGGGTTCTAAGACAATCCCGGGTGTAGTGGTCTCAGCTCTCCAGAAAATGGAGGCATGGGGGTGAACCCTCTAGTACCATGTGCATTGAGCTTGAATGTGGCCGCTCCCCCCACAATGGTAGCATATGAGGGGTTGGGTGGGGTTGTTGGGAGGACGACGATTGGCGAACCTTTTGGTTAGGCCTGGCCCCATATGTTTTGTTAGTGACCGGAGGTACTGGAGGAGCTTCTGCATAGACCACAAGGGGTGGGTTTTGATAGACTTGGGGTGTTTGTGGGACTGGCATGGGCAGGAGGTTCAGCTAATAGGTTGGGAGAGTGCGTGGTTGATATGGGATTTGCATAGGCAGGGGGTTGTATGTTAGGGTTGCTCTGGGATGAGGGGGTATTGGTGTATGCTACCGTGGCTACACTTGAGCTCCTGCTGAGATGATGTGGCCTGGGGAAGTGGAGGGGTTTGTACAAAAGTAGCCATGGGGGAGTGAAGGGGTTTGTACAAAAGTAGCCATGGGGGAGGGAAGGGTATGTGGGGCAATTATTTATTCATCGGTGTACTTATGGCATTATTGGCAACCAGAATGCTCACCACCTGTTCACTCAGGGGCCTTTTCAATAGTTCCTAGCTCATAGTACCCGACAATATTTTCACATATAAAAATCAAGATGGAATCCTTGTTGAAGATCAGCAAGATCAATCAACAGATCCATATAGGAGAGCCATGGACTCATTCGTTGAGGACCAGCAAGGTCAATTAACCAGATCCATGCCCGGTTTCAGAAAACAACCCTTACTCCTTGTTCCAATATCTTCCACGATGCACGTGTGGGTATCTTCGGCGACCCAGAGCCCGAGCACCGTATGGTCAGAACCCTCTAAGATCCTTCGCAGGTCACCTAGCGCTTCACTCATAGGCTGCTTCCTTGGTCCCTCATCCACCGTACTGGAAGCTCACCATTTAAATCGAACCGAGGCTGGTCAAGACCTCGGTCGACCTTGCTACGCGAGACATCCTCCATTGACTCTCCGTCAGCAGTTGCAACTTTATCAGTTAGGTCTCCATGACCTTAATCCACAAGACGATCAAAATGCTTCCCCAGCATTCTTGACATAAAACAGTCATTTACAAACAGTTTACAAATACAGTTTCTATAATGAACTCTCATCTTTCCACATTATCCCTCCTCAGTCCACATTACATTATTCCACATTCCATTCATATGTGTACTCATTCTCATCCATTCACTCATATCGACGACACATTATTTCACATACACATTCACATTCATTATTCTACATACACATCCATGTTCGTACATCCACATCATACATCCAATCCCATATCTGCATTCATACATACACATCCATATCCACATCCATACATCCACATCCACATCCACATTCACATCCATACATCCACATCTCCATGCATCCATCCACATCCACATTCACATTCACATCCATACATCTACATCTACATGCATACATCCAGATTTCCATGTATACATCCACATCCCCATTCACATTCACATCCATACATTCACATCCACATCCACATCTCATCCATACATCCACATCTCCATGCATACATCCACATCCACTTTCACATTCACATCCATACATCTACATCTACATGCATACATCCACATCTCCATGCATAAATCCACACTTCCATTTCCACATCCACACATCCACATTCACATTCATACATCCACATCCACATTCATTCATACATCCATATCTCCATGCATACCTTCACATCCACATTCATATTCACATCCATACATCTACATCTACATGCATACATCCACATCTCCATGCATACATCCACATCCCCATTCACATTTACATCCATACATTCACATCCACATCCACATCCACATCTACATCCACATTCACATTCACATTCATACATACACATCTACATGCATACATCCATTTTCACATTCATACATCCACACTCCCATTTCCACTTTCACACATCCACGTTCACATTCATACATCCACATCCACATCCACATACATACATCCACGTCCGTATCTACATCCACATCCGTATCTACATCCATACATCCACATACATACATCCACGTCCGTATCTACATCCATACATCCACATCCACATCCACATTCATTTTTCATACATCCATTTTCATATCCTCATTCATACATCCACATGCGCCTTCACATCTATTCTTTTACATCACATCCATTCTCGCCCTATCACAACCCATATACATCTTATCCCATCACATACACTTCTTACCTCATCCCATACACATCTTATCACATCTTAATTCATCTTATCACATCCTAACTCATCTCATATACATCTTATCACATCTCATACACCTCTTATCACATCCTATCACATCTCATACACATCTTATCACATCCTATCACATCTCATATGCATCTTATCATATCCTATCATTTCCCATATCTATTTATAGAATACAAGAGAATTCTTATATTTGATATAAGATTTCTTTACGCATCTATTTATCCATAAATTCCGTTTAAGGAGACTAACACTTTCGAAATAAAAATCAATCTTTTATGCATCTTCCTATGCATAAATTCATTTTAAATGAGAATGACACTTTGAATTAAAATTCAATCTTTTATGCATCTTCCTATGCATAAATTCAATTTAGATGAGAATGACACTTTTGAATTAAAAATCAATCTTTTATGCATCTTCTTATGCATAAATTCAATTTAGTAGGAATTACACTTTTAGAATAAAAGAATTTCTCTTATACATCCATTATAAAAGAATTTCTCTTATACATCAATTTAGTAGGAATTACATCCATTATATTCAATTTAGTAGGAATTACACTTTTAGAATAAAAGAATTTCTCTTATACATCTAATTTATGCATAAAATCCATTTATGATGAAAATCACACTTTTAGTATAAAAATATCTTTTATGCATACCTCTATGCATGAAATCCACTTATGATAAAAGTAACACTTTTATAATAAAAATAATCTTTTATGCATACCTCTATGCATGAAATCCAAATATGATAAAAATAACATTAATAAAATAATCATCTTTTATGCATACCTCTATGCATTAAAATCAATTATGATAAAAGTAACACTTTTATAATAAAAATTTATCTTTTATGCATACTTCTATGCATTAAAATCAATTATGATAAAAGTAACACTTGATATAAAAAATTATCCTTTATGCATACTTCTATGCATGAAAATAAAAATGATAAAAGTAACACTTTTGATATAAAAATTTATCCTTTATGCATACTTCTATGCATGAAAATAAAAATGATAAAAGTAACACTTTTGATATAAAAATTTATCCTTTATGCATACTTCTATGCATGAAAATAAAAATGATAAAAGTAACACTTTTGATATAAAAATTTATCCTTTATGCATACTTCTATGCATGAAAATAAAAATGATAAAAGTAACACTTTTGATATAAAAATTTATCCTTTATACACATAATCAAAATGCATCTTCTATGCATGAAAATGATACTTTAGAAGATAGAAACCATAAGGATTACTCTTTTAGAATAAGAAAAGATGAATTTTATTTCACTAATTTCTAAAAATTTTGCCATAACCTCCTTTGTATGGCTGACCATTTTTCAAATTTCTAAGTTTTAAAAGAAGGAGGAAGTTAGATCCTAAGGCAGAAAAGTGTATGTTTGTTGGATATGCACAGGATCGTAAGGCATACAAATGTTACAATCCACAAACTAGGCAAGTGGTTATCTCACGAGATGTGGTGTTTGATGAGCTTGCTAGTTGGTACAAAGCAAAGGATGAGGGTGTCATTGATTCTCTTGAAGCTGATGTACATGTGAACTTGACACAAGCAAGTTCTAGTTCTACTTCTATGTCTAGGCCAGCAGAGTTAGAGAGTAGCACTGTACGTCCATGGTCAGGACGCTTGAGGCATGAGAGTGTGAGCACTGGGAGTAGTGCTGTGGATAAAGGAAAGAAGAAAGTTGAAGGAATTGGAATTACAGGCTATGAGTCATCAAGTTCAGAGAGTTTGGATGCGGAGCTTGGCATACCTGTTTTACGCACAGCTGGTGCAAGGCAGGATAGATATGTGCTAGAGTGACAGGTGTTCAGAGTGTGTATCATGGATTACGGCTTTATGCATTGTGTGAGAAGGGAGATGGCTTTCCTCTATGGTTAGGGTTTGCAATATACATTAGGGTTTGCTCCTGTGTGTGTGTCTCCTCTCCCTCTACCTGTTTTTCAACAGGGAGGTCAAGGGGGAAAACTCCCCCCCTCTCCCACTTTTTCCCCCTTGCCCTCCCTTGGAGGCCAAGAGGGGGGGGAGGAGTTTCTCCCCTTGCCCTCCCTTTTTGGCGGTTGGCTGCAAACTGGCAAGGGAAAGCAAGGGGGAACCCCCCCGCCCTCAACTTTTCCCCCTTGCCCTCCCTTGCCAGCCGATGGCCACAGAGCAGCACGCACTGGGGAGGCAAGGGGGGCATGAGAGGGGCAAAACTTGCCCCTCTCACGCCCCCTTTTCCAGCTGGCCCACAGAGCAGCGCACTCTGCTCCGTGTGGCTAGGCCAGCAAGGGAGGGCAAGGGGAAACTTTGCTCGCTTGCCCTACCTTGCCGGACGGCAAGGGCCTCCCTTGCCAACCACCAAGGGAGACAAAGGGGGGAAAACTTTTCCCTCCCTTTCATGTGTGTCTTCAAACATGTGCATGCACACATCATATGCGCACACATATACACATACATGTATGTTTTGTTTGTGTGTGCATGATTTAATATAAATAATAGTGCCTTCTTAAATCATGAGTGATTATGTGTGTAGGTAGCATTTTCATCTTTTCTTCGAGCCAAGCTCAGCTTCGAGCCTCTCCCTGTATGATCTTATAAACATACTTACATACCTTCACATTCACATTTAATTCGATACACATAAATAATTTCATATTTGAATGGTTTTTAATTTTGGGGAATAAGATGAATCTTGATCCTTGATTTCCCTGCCCCGAAAACCTTGATCCAAAAGGTGTTGGGCAGTCCATACTGTGATGTCTAAATCCTTGACAGTTATAGCATTTCACTCCCTTGTTCAAAGGTGGAACTTCTGAAGTTAAATTCCAGGGGATTGAGTTTCAAGAAAAGGACATTTCTTCCATTCTGGAACTTCCCATATCTTGGGCGGCTTGACCCTGATATCTTTTAGGCGACGGAAGGTTGGAATAACCTTCTGGAATTAAAAACCTTTTGAAAGGTGATGGTGCTGGCTTCGACAGGACTTTGACATCAAAGGCCTTGATGAAATCCTTCGCCATCCGCACTGCTTCAGCCATGGAAGCTGGCTTGGCATTCGTCACCAGGATATTCAAAGGTTCGTTCAGTCCCCGAATGAACCTGGCCATCAACTGTTCTTCATCCAGCGGTGGTGTGAATTTGAGGAGGAGAGCAAACGCTTGGTGTTCTCAAATCTTTTGACAAGGCCATCTGTCCTTGGACCAATAGCTCAAATGGCCTCATTCTCCATAAGTCTACAGAGAGGTATTTGTGGAGGATCCCAAACTCTATTGACAATGAAGCTTTCAACCACCTCCTCAAAAATCCTCCTTGGCACGTCATTACCAAAGCTAGGTGGATGATTAATTGGTTTTGCAACCACTGTGGCTACTTCTGAGACAGCAGTTGCATTGCCTCCTTGATCATGCTCTTCTTGATGAGAGGTAGCATTGTGAGATGGAAGAACTTCATCATGCTCTTCTGGAGGGAAGAGGGTCGACCCTTCATTGGTTTCTTCCTTTGAACAACATTGGAAGAAGCCATAGAATTGTGTGCACAAGTTTTATAACTAGTCTTTGTTGCAGACTGCAATGAGTATTCAATTCCTAAAAAGGGGTAACAAACTTACAAAGTATTCATAGCACAAATACCAAGCTTGCATAACACTAAATCATAATTGGAAAGCAAACCTACTTTGAAACGAAGAAGGTGCCTTCGTCTTTGAATTAAATCAAAATAAAACATTATTCACATCTAAAAAAGGCTTTTCATTCTCAAATGTATGCTATGAACAACAAAATCTTGATAATTTCTTATACACTATTTAAATTAAAATGTAAGTATCAAAGGCAAGACTTACATGTTAGAATCTTAGTGTCCTTTCATATATACAAACCCTCAATCAATATAATGCTTTTTAATGGTAGCGTGCATGCATGGTTTTTAAACTAAACCAAAAATTTTAAAACAATAAAAAAATTTGCAAGACAAAAAGCAAGTGTGCACGTTGCCTTTTCATGTTGTTCTCAAATATATAAAATAATGAAATCTTCATTACTAGAACCACACCTTCCATAGCCAATGTACATAGAAAATTAACATTTGACATAGAGTTTTCATACTTAATTTAGAATACATTGCAAACAAGACACTACAAAGTAGTCAACTTTCAAAGTAGAAGACATGTGAGCTCAATGCCATAATATTTTTCTTGGCAATGACAAAAAAGACAATCTATTAAAAAGGCAATGTGCACGTTGTCTTTCAATGTTGGTCACACCACTAACACACCCAATATGAAATTGCCTTTTTCACAGATTCAGCTGTATTTAAAACAATGTTTTAATGAAACCATAGTATCACTGATACTCCGAAATATCTAGCTTGAATTCTAATTTCCAATCATTCCTTCATCGGTGTACCTATGGCATCATTGGCAACCAGAACGCTCACCACCTGTTCACTCAGGGGCCTTTTCAATAGTTCCTAGCTCATAGTATCTGGAAATATAATCACATAATAAAATCTAGATGGACTCTCCGAAGATCAGCAAGATCAACCAAAGATCCATATAAAAGAGCCATGGACTCATCCGTTGAGGACCAGCAAGGACAATCAACCAGATCCATGCCCGAATTCAGAAAACAACTCTAACTCCTTGTTCCAATTTCTTCCTCGACGCACGTGTGGGTATCTTTGGGCGACCCAGAGCCCGCCGAGCACCGTATGGTCAACACCCTCTAGGTTCCTTCGCAGGTCACCTAGCACTTCACTCATAGTCCGCTTCCTTGGTCCCTCATCCACCGTACCGGAAGCTCAAACATCACATCACATTCATCCTCATCACATCACATTCATCCTCATCACATCCATTTACATCTATTCAGATCCTCATCACATCACGTCACATCCATCCTCATCACATCTCATCCATTCACATCTACCCATATCCACATCACATCACATCACATCCATTCACATCACATCCATTCACATCACATCTCATCCATTCACATCTACCCCGATCCACATCACATCTCATCCATTCACATCTACCTAGATCCACATCACATCACATTCATCCACCTTACATCTCATCCATCCATTCACATTACATCACATCTATTTATATTCATTCAGATCCACATATCATCACATCACATCCATCCACATCACATCTCATCCATTCACATCTCATCACATCATATTCATATCCATTTACATCTCATTATATCATATTCACATCGCATCACATCCATTCACACCTACCTAGATCCACATCACATCCATTCACATCACATCACATTCATTCCATCCATATCACATCACATTCATTCCATCCACATTACATCACATCCACATCACATCTCATTCATTCCATCCACATTACATCACATATCACATCTCATTCATTCCATCCACATTACATCACATTCATTCCATCCACATTACATCACATCCACATCTATCCATATCTCATCACATCCATTCATATCTTATCACATTCATCCACATCCATCCATTCATTCACATTCACATCTATCCACATCCATCCACATCCATCCATTCATTCACATTCACATCTATCCACATCCATCCGTTCATTCACATGCACATCTATCCACATCCATCCATTCATTCACATGCACATATATCACTTCACAACTCATTCTCATCCATTTACGTCACATCACACCCATTCACATATCATCACATCTCATCTCATTCATATCCACATCCACATCCATTTACATCACATCACATCTCATCACATTCACATCCACATCCATTTACATCACATCACATCCACTCACATCTCCTCACATCATATTCACATCTTATCACATTGTGACACGAAGTTGGGGTTTGGACTTCGGTCACTTCTCAGAATCAAAACACACTTGTATGAAACCTCACAGCCTCCTCACCTCCCTTTCTCTCCCTAGATTAGGATAAAGATATACACATCAAAGGTGAGATCATAATTCATGGAAGGAAAGATGAAAGGCTCCGGAGAAGCAAGAATTTTTGCCAGTCTTGCAGCTCCAAACAAAAGGGCGATTCTTTGTTGGAAGAAAATCTTCCGACTCAGGATTATGTGAACGGAAACATATGGGGAATATTGGTAAGGTTCATCCGTTCGAATTGGGAAATTTGGACGGAACATATTAATGAAAATGAATATGGCAATCACTTATGAGAGGATAAGACACATGGGGTTTGCCTTTTGATAAGGGATTAGGAGGAATTAATCATGATTAAGAAGAAAGAATGGCCAAAAAGCTATAAAAACAGAGATACACAGAGAATTACAGTTTTAAATCCATAAAGGCTGTGCAAGAGAAGATTATATAGATGCGTAGAGCTTGAAGAGAGCTTCGCGCCTATATAAAAACTTTCAAAAACGGGTAACCGAGCGAAAAGTTATGAGCATTTTACTGCAAGAATATAAAACTGCCAAAATTCTATAAAAATAGAGATACACAGAGAATTGCAGTTTTAAATCCATATAGGTTGTGCAAGAGAGGATTAGATAGATGCGTAGAGCTTGAAGAGAGATTCGCGCCCATATAAAAACTTTCAAAAACGGACAACCGAGTGAAAAGTTATGAGCATTTTACTACAAGACTATAAAACTGCCAAAATTCGCCTAAAAATTAGCAACTTTGGGAGAAATTCTGATCATCAATGAAGTAAGGGATTAAGAAATTAGTTACATGAGTGGAAAGAGCTTCCTAGCCATATGATCAATTTAAGAAATCAATACCCGAGTGATGAGTAATTACCGGTTGAAATTTGGGTATTGGACCACAAAAACTGCACTTCCCTCTCTTTGCATGAAACCTCAATTTTCACATAGCCTCTTGCCTCTCATCTCCTTCATGATTCAAGCTAGAGGGTAAGGGTTAACATTGCTCAGCGGACAATCGTGAAGATTTACCTATGGTCCCCAAAGTCTTTCCACATGCTCATTACCGCTAAAACCATTGGTACCTCCAAAGGAGGGCGGCAATAAGGCAAGGGCTACCTTGAGAAGTCATAGGCCCGCCAAGATAATAGCTCCTTATCCCCCTTATCATGAATCATCAAAGAGGTCCAAAATTGGGTTAAGCATGAGGAGCTAATGCTAAATGAGACATTCAAATGTAAAGAGAGTGTTTGAATAAGGGTTTGAAAGATAAGAGAATGGCAATGACACAAAATGCTCAATTGAGGAGGCTCATTCCTTGATTTGAAAGGGAGAGGAGGGCTCCTTTTATAGGTGGAGAATCACCCTCTCTTCCATTGTTACAAATTACAACATAAAAATCTTCAACCCTTCAGTGACATAAGGGTAGATGTCACCATCAATTGTCCTCTTAGGCTAAGTCTTCTATTGATTATTAAATTGAAGACTTTTTGACTTTGAGAGTGTGATGAGATAATAGCCAAGCCTAAGTGGCGTGTAGGTGGAGATCCCACTTACACATGGCGGAATTCTCCTCTTCCATGTAGGCATTCTAGAAGAATCTTTCCCAATTATGCACCTACACACACTCCTCCACATGCCTTCCACACTCCCCAACTTGTTGCCTTATGGTGAATACCATATTAATAATACAATTAAAATCCATGTGAGCATGAAGGCCCGCTTTTATTTTTCACATCACTAGCCCATCTACCATACCAAAGTATTTATCAAGCATACTTGTGGCATTTACAATGTGTGCACCCTAAATCAAGTAAAACCATTATATTTGAAGGAAAAATACTGTTATCAGGGTAGCCGCCAAGCCGCCGCATCACCACACCGTTATTCCATTGTGGGCGCCGCAATCTTCTTGGACAAGCTTCCACCTTATTACCATTGAGAAACCATCAAAATATGCACAAAATTGACAATGAAAGATACCAATTTTTCACGTCACATCTTTCCCCCCCCAGCAGATCCTCTATGCTTGTCTGGGGGGTCTGCTGGCCATGGTGCTTGAGGGTAGAATATCTTTAGCCGGTACTCATTGGCACGACCGGGAACCTCCTGGCCAGTTGCATCCTCTAGAAGATAGGTGTTATTTTTGAACTTTTGCTTTATCCTGAACGGGCCTTCCCAGCGTCGAAGAAGCTTCTTGTCTAGCCGTTTCTCCACACGGCCATCATACCTCATGACTAAGCTTCCTTGCTTGAGTTCTGGCTTCTTCTTCTTCCTCATGAGAGTGTCATGCCTTGCCTTGCGCCGTTGTTGTGCAGCCTCCAAATTTTGAAGTGCCTGAAGTTGCCTCTCATCCAAGATCTCCAGTTGTGCTAGGCGTTGGGCATGTGTTTCTTCTTCATTATTCAAGCGTGCAAAAGATGTGCGAAGGCTTGTGATTTCCAATTCTATTGGCAAAATAGCCTCCATTCCATAAACTAACTGAAAAGGTGTGAAACCAAGAGAGAGTTTGTGAGTTGTCCTATAGGCCCATAGGACCTCTGGCAAATGCACATCCCACTTTCTCTTCATAGTATCCACTAGCTTAGACAAAGATCCACAAAGCAGTCCATTAGTTTTTTCTACTAAACCATTACATTGGGAATAATAGGGAGTTGACATGGCATGCTTTATTTTTAATTTCTGCACCAAAGCTTCAATCAAGTCATTCCTGAAAGCCCCCCATCAGTAAGGATTTCTAATGGACACCCAAATCGGGCACATATGTATTCCCTGAGAAAAGATGCCACAGCCACTGCTTTATTATTGACCATTGCCTTTGCTTCTGCCCACCTTGTTGCATAATCTGTGGCCACCAATATGTAATACTTCCCATGTGAGGAACGAGGAAGTGGGCCCACAAAATCTAATCCCCACCTTTCAAATGGACCATATGCTGGGATAGGGTTTAAGGGTCCGGGAACCAATTGCTTATGCCCATATGCCTGGCATACTTCACAGCTTCTGCACCACTCATGGACATCTTTGCTGAGTCGAGGCCAATAATACCCTGTGTTAAGGATCCTCCGAGTTGTGCTGGCTGAGGCAAAGTGACCTGAACACTCATGACATAATTCCATAATCCTTTTAGACTCCTCTAGGCTCACCACCCTCCTAAGAATCTTATCCCTACCTTGCTTGTAAAGAACATCCCCTAGAATTGTGTAAGGATGAGCTTTCCTAGTAAGCCTTTGCTTCTGTTGAGGATTCAATCCAGGAGGGAAGTATCCTGTATCTAAATAGTGTTGAACATCTTGGAGCTCAGGCCAACCTGTATCCATTAATGCAAGAGTAGCTACTTTGAAAGAAGCCAAGGTTTTAGTAGCCAATTCATCAGCCTTTTGATTATCCTTCCTGTTAACATGCACAAATTTACAAAACTCAAAAGCTTCTTTCAACTCCATTGCCCTTTTATACAATTCTTGGAGATTAGGACTCCTCGCCCTATATTCTCCTTTCATTTGTCGGATGACCAATTGTGAATCCCCTTTAACCTCTACCTCTTTAATTCCATCTTTTATGCAATCTTCTAATCCCCAAATTAATGCATTATACTCAGCCACATTATTTGATATAGCCTTTGGAAATTCCCTACCCTTGGCCCATACCTCTTTTCCTTCTGGATCGAATAAAACTATCCCCCCAGCCCCACATTGCCTGGAAGGGCTAAAGGCTCCATCAAAATGCATAGTGAAAGCAGTTGGTGGCGTTTCCAAATCTTCATATACCTCTTCCTTTGCTCCTGTTTCTTCTTCCTCTTCCTTCCTTGTAAGCAAATCTGCAAGAGAGGCCCTAGTGGTGTTTTCTGTAATAAAAGTGAAAGAGAATTCTTGAAGATCGCAAATCCACTTTGCAAACTTCCCTCCTGCAGGATTGGGTTTGCAGACCAAGAATTGTAAAGAAGGTTGAGATGTGAGGAAGAAAAAAGGGCGAGGTAACAAGTATGACCGGAACTTCTTTACTGCAAAAACAAGAGACAAACCACCTTTCTCCATTTCACCATACCTCTCCTCGGCATCAGTGAGTTGTCGGCTTGCATAATACACTGGTTGCATACGCCCTTGCTCTCCCTTTTGCAAGAGAATAGCACCCACTGAATGTGATGAGACACTTGGGTTCACATAAAAGTCCTCCCCCCACCTAGGAGGCTGAACAATTGGACTTTGACTCATGCATTCCTCCCTTACATTGGTAGGTGATGGGAGGGCCACAATTGCCTGCACCTTCTCAGGATCCATCTCTATGCCTTCTTCTGAGATAACATGTCCCAAGAGAACCACCTTTCTTCGTGCCAAGCGGCATTTCCCAGGATTAAGACACCCTTTTGCATCATCAATACTTTGCAAGGCCAACCTCAACTTTTCCAAGTGATCCATGCGGCTTGAATAAATGCAAAAATCATCCAGAAAGACCCTTATAAACTTCCCCAAGTAAGGTGCAAATACCTGACTCATGAAGCGTTGAAAAGTTGCTGGTGCATTGGTCAAGCCAAATGGCATCACCCTATAGGCATACACTCCCCAAGGGGTGATAAATGAGGTTTTCCTTTGATCTTCTTCACAAATCCGGATTTGAAAGTATCCAGAGTATCCATCACACACTGAATACAACTCATGACCTGCAACTTGATCCAAAATCTCATCCTGAAAGGGTAGAGGATAATAATCCCTCTTTGTGCATGCATTCAAAGGGCGAAAATCCACACCATTAGGGAAAAAGGGAGCTCATTTTGGGGCCTTTTACGGTTTGGAAAAATAAGCTCTCAACCAATGAACAGAGGGCCAACGTAACGTTGGAAATTCACAAAAATAAAAGAAAATAGATAAAAGAAACAATATTTTATGTAGGTACAAGCGTGCTACATTAATGTGGAGATTGGTTTTTTATTCTCACAAGATCTTTGGACATGAAGATAGAATCTAGTCTGACATTTTCTCTGACAAGGGCCTTCCCGCTTCCACCTCCCTTTGAACTTTGAATTGTTGTGCTGCCTTTCCTTCGAAAGGTCTACCATTCTACACCACTACCTCATTGTGCAGTAACCTCTTCTTTTCCAAAACTGCTCCCTTGATCCAGTTTGGCTTAGAGTAAGATGTTTCTTGTCAACTATCTGTCTGCCTACTTTCTCTTTCTTGAAACTTCACTTTGTTATCTTGTTTACATTACTTTGCTGTGGTTACAGATTCACAAGGTATCCATGGTGAATAAAAACTATGGTCGTTCTTGTGGAAGACGCTCTGTGGATGATAATGCTATGAAGGCAGAATTATACCACACATCCTTACCCCGTCGACTTGCTTCTTCTATTTCTTCGGTAGAGAATTCAAGTACAGTCAAAACGGAAGGAACTTGGGAAAGGTTTACTGTTTCGAAAGGAGCATGGGTGCTCATGCAACCTAGTAAAAGAAAGAGACCCCAGACAAAAAATATTTTCTTGGCATCATGGAAGGGAAGAGTACGAGATTTTAAAATCACCAGAGGAAAGATATCGGTGAAAGAAGTTTTGATTCAGCATGTGTACATGCATAAAGAACTTGTCTTGCGAGACTATCCAAATGATCTTCCGCAACACAGGCCTAATTGTATATTTTTCTATTGTGGTTTTGTTCTTTATGAGGTGCATGGATTTTTAAGACAAAGCTTTCTTTCTTTGCTTGTTGATATTCTTGTGTTATTTTATTTCAGATTTATACCCTTCATCGTATGAGACATGGCAAAACATCGATTGTATTCTGGGATTTATAGATGTTTTGCATGGATCGATAGGAGAACAACAATACGAAGGTCGATGTGCAACAGAGCTAGCTCAATCCGGTATATTTTTTATTGATCATTTTTATCAGTTGCTGGACAATGCAAACACACATGGTGTGTTAAGAAAACAAGACCTTCCAGCATGGAATTCAGTGGATTGGCCTCTCCCACATTTTAGTGTTACAGAGGCATATAGAGCCAAGCTTTTCAAAGAAGTACAGAAAGCTCTGAGGCCCAATATTGCCACAAGGATAATAAAAATTTCTTTGTGCATGCCTCTCACAGTTTTTGTAGACTTGTTTAATACCTTTCCAGTGAAGGTTTCAAAAACAATGTTCACAGTTAAAGCAACAAGTCTGGCATGCATGCCACAATTTTTGGATAAAGGTTGGGATAAGAAGACATGTAGTTCAGTGTTTTGTGAGGTTGTCCAACCTTCTATGCAACTGAAGTACATGGTTGCATCACAAAATTTCATTTTTTCTTTTTATTATAAGCGCAGTCGAATGCTAGGTACAAAACTAGTCCCTATGGATCAAGATGAAGATTCTTTTGGTGCAGAAAATAAACTTCTTGATATTGATGTTGTTGAGAATGGTGATGTGCTAGTCAATATCACATTAAGACAATGTTGCTCCCTAGCTCAATTGCGCAATGACATTCTATTTGAGACAGAAGGTTCTATTTCAAAGGACTTTTTATTTATCTACAACAATAAGAAGGTATACCATGTGACTTATCCTAGTTTCATTAAGCACTGCTATTAGTTTACTTTACCCTATTGTTTCATATTGCTTTTTTGCAGGTGCTCAAAAGAAGAGAGAGATCAATAAAATACAAAGACATTGAAAATTTTAAAATTGAGATAACACAGACTCCATAAACAAAGGTATTATATTCAGAAATGTAAAATTCTGTACAGAAGTGTTTAATTACATATGTAGAACATATTCTTGACAACAATTTTCTATTTATCTACAGGCTGATCTAGAGGCTGCTCTACATGGTCCAAGCTCACCGTATCATCTTTATTTGGAGAATCTACTTTCTGTTGCTCCATCTTGTCGTGTACAGTCTCTTGGTGCTGCTCCATTGTCTCCTCTACTACCCTTGGAGCATCTGTTTGCTGTTGCTCCATCATTTCCTCAATAACATCAGCAGCAACAGGTCCTTGTTCTTGTGGCTTCTCCTCATCAGCACTAGGTCCTTGTTCTTGTGGCACCACATCTGCATCATCTGTGTCATCAAGGTGTATGACACCTTCTCGGACTTTAGAGCTCTCACCTAACTCGACAGTAGCTGGTACAATAGGTTTGGGGAAGACATACTTCAAAAACTTCCAAATTATATCAGCTCTGAAACTATACACATAGCTCGAGTTGAAGCTATCTTCTCTCATCTACAATGAGATATGATGATTTAGAACACTTTGTACCAATATCAAATTTTTTGAAGCTAAATGAAAATTATTTTTTCTTACAAGCTCTGGCTGTCCTATCTCAAAATAGCTTGAAAGTATATATTTGGCACTAATCAGCACTCTCCAGCCACAGCTACTTGAATCATCTTGTTGTGGTGTCTGGATAGTTGGAAAGATATGTTAGAAACTGTTAATGTCTGAACAAAATAAAATTATTCAATAAGTTCAAAGGCATAGCATGAAATAGACATCAGTAGAGGGAGCAACTTTCTACCTCTAAATCTATTGGCTCTATTGAATCCAAAAGATTGACATTAGGAGGACACTGATCCAATGCATCTAGAAGTCTTCTAATACAACTGCAATACATATAATTCAGTTAGTGTGCATTAAATCCAAATAATGAAGTTTAAAGTTAAAAATAGCACACAAACCACTTACAATTTAACCTCTCTGTGTGTGTTTCTAAGAGAGTTGAATAAAAAGCATTGCTTCTGCTGGATGTCAATAGAAGCAAAGCTCCAGTGGTCACTGCATAAGGAAAAAAGCATTAAGAAATCAAAGGCTACAAGAGTACTCAATCTTGAAGGAAAATCCCAAAAGAAGCAGCCACACACATACTTGTTATGGTATGGAAGTAGCAAAATATCAACATGATCAAAATCACAGTGTCTGAACCAATTGGAAATATCCATGGGAGTTTCCTTTGGATCTCTTAACTTGAAGGAAATTGCAGGATCAATAATATAAACTGTATGCTGTACAGCATGGTTCAGCCAGCTTCTCATCATGCTACATTGGACAAAACAATAATTAAGGTAAGGTGTAAGGGAGGAGGTACAATAAGGATTGTTTTGCAAACAAATGTAAAATAAAAGACACTTACTAGAGCATTGCAAGAATGATAGTATCTGAGTAATACTCATTCTTATGAGCCAATGCTGCCAAGCATGCTCTTGTCAAGTCAAAATTATTCTCTGAAAAATCATCTTCAATATGGACAACTATGTTAGGGCCCAGCTCCTGCAACCTTCTCTGTATCTGTAGCTCCATCTGTACAGTCTCCACATTTATAGCAGATTTGGATTCCTCTATTTGCTGCTTCAGTGACTCCTCATAAGCAGCTTTCCCTCTGGTGCTCATTGAGTGGGTCACTTCAACAACCTTCACCTTGTCTGCCTTCAATTTCCTTGTAGGTGGAATTAATAATATGTCTCTCATTTTAATGTCCTGCCATTCCACAGGATGGACCAGCTTGTCATACCTCCACCTCACTCTGGACAATGTGTTGAAGTCCTTGGCCATCAGAGTTACCCTGTGAGCATGGGCTGCTACAAGCATTGCATCTTCAAAGTACTTCTCAAGTAATCCTCTGCCATTTCCTATAAGGAAAGAATGGCAGTCCTGTTCCACCTGAAACCAAGGTGCCAGCTATCACAAATTTCTCTCACTAGCCTCTGAAAAGGTGCCTTGGGGATTGCAAAGCCTATAGCTTTTTGCTGTTTCCTGATCTCCTTTAGCACACCAGCAGAATGCTTTAACCTCTTGGACTTTTGCTGTAGCATGCTCATTGGCTTCCCCTTCCTGCCATGTGCAACTCTTCCTTTTGTAGGCACACTAGATTCCTTGACATCAGCCCCAGCTGCTACTGCTGCAAGCCCTGGCCCCTTGCCAGACCTCCTTGCAGTTGCCTTGGTTCTTGCCATAACTCTCAAAAGGTCCATACAAAGCAATAGTAAAAGATTAGAAACTGGAGAACATAGAATGATTAAAGAAGGTGATGACAAATTGGATGAAGCAAAATTGAACAATTTGCAACAAAAGGCGATTATGAAGATTTGAAATTTGTAACAGCTCAAAATCGCGTTTTTCTGCAAATACTTGAAACAACATGCTATTGCATTCATATGATGAATTCTCTATCTTTCCAACTATAAACAATATGTATTGTGTTTATAGAAGAACTATGCAGGCTTGAAATGGGTGGATGAGGAAGCATTTTAAAATTTGCAACAAAATGCGATTTGGACTATTTTGAGATTTCTAAAATCCTCTCCTCGCGTTTTGCTGCAAATTCTAGAGACAACATACTTCAGCATGCCTTTAGTCATTTCAGTGTGTATGCAGCTTGGTGCAACATGGATTGAGCCTATGGACATCAAGAAGTGATCAAACTCTCATTCAACAGGCCCAAATAAAAAGTCTTCCTGCTTCTACATGCAGTGGAGAAAATCTAAAAAATGCATATAATATTTATCATAATATGTAACCTACATCACATCAATCAATTCCTTACCCTAATATACTATTAAACAAGAAGAAAAGGAAAAAGATTTTCTTACTAACCTGGAAGCTATCTGCAAGTGTTCTGTGCTGATGATGAGTATCCTGTGCTGGGTATGAACCTCTGCTGCTGGTCTGGATGCTGATGGTGTGGAGTAGGGAGGTAGAGATGCAAGAGAACTGAGTTAGGAGAGTAGATTATTACAAAATACAAATAATGGAGTTATTAAATACCACACGTGTGAGATATAGTCGTTTTTTAACACGTGTGGGTCCCACCAAATCTTTTGGGATTTGAAATTTGTGGGTCACTTTTTGCCTTCGAAATTGTGCCAATCATGATTTCATAATTAGATCCATTAACACTTTTCCCTCCCCGTATTCCATCCCTGCCAGCACCCTCCCATCATCCTTTTCTTTCCCACTTTGACCACTTTCTACCCAACACACTCCATCCACTCTGCAACCTGTCTGAAGACTACTACCATTACCAGATCTCCAGGTTACCAGTGCTACAGCTCAGTTTTGGAAGAGAGCAGGACAATCTCCAGGGCTATTCCAACAGTATGGAAGAGGAAAAGAAAGGTCAGAGATCTATACCCTTTCCAATGTTTTCTGATATATATTTCTTCCATCTGTAGAATTCTTAAATCTCAGTGCCTAGAAATCTAGCAGATCACCCTAGGATTTGATTAGAGATGGATATGAGTAAGATTTAGAATTTTGCAACAAAATGCGATTAGAGAGGTTTATATTTTCCAAATGCTCCAAATCGCGTTTTCCTGCAAATTCTGATATTTGTTTTAGTTTTTATTTTTTCTCCTTCTTTTAATCTCTTTTGCATTGGGGAATTCCTCCTTGCATCATTTACTGTCCTGAACATTGTGAGATATCCCTAGCATTTGATTGGAAATGGATGTCAGTAGAAATTCAGAATTTGCAACAAAATGCGAGGAGAGCACTTTACATTTTTCAAATGGATCTGCATCGCGTTTTGTTGCAAAGTCTTGTGTCTCTTTTGGTTTTTACTGTTTGCTCATTGTTTTGCATTCTATGTCCATGGAGATGTCTTTCTTGATGATGAGAAATGTTTTTGCTTTGGAACAGTTGATCCTCAGGCCCCTCCTTTCAAGAGGAAGTTAGACTTTTCTGCTGCTATACTCAGACCACAGCAATCACCAGGTGATTCATGTGTGCTTATGAAGAGTTTTGTTTGGTGATATCCTATACATTATCTGATTGCATATGTGAGCATATAGAATTCATGTTATATAAATTTTGCTTCAGGCAAAAGCAAGAGACTAGAGCAGAAAGGTGAGTCTTCCCTTTCAAAACAAAGGGAACCAGAAGAGGACAAATCTCCAGATTTGCTCCTATTTTACTTTCTTCACAAGTGCAAGGCTCAAAGGAACTTCCACATATACCATAGTATTTTCAACAGGGAGTTCACTATGAGCTCTCTTTTGGACCATCACAGAGATTTCCTTTCAGACCATTGGGATACCTTCAAACAACTGACAAAGGCAGGAAGGATTGTGGAAGGTGAAAAGGTTTTTGTGCATTTAAATCATATTGTCTCCATTGACAAGCTGAGGTACCATGTGAATAGAAGGTTTGACAGCCTGCCTGAAGAATATAAATTCAGTTGTAACTTGCACACCAGAAAGTGTAGAGTGCTTGAGGAAAACATGGCATTCCTTATGTACATTGTCTTTCAACAGCAATCTCTAGAAGAGCAAGGGCAGGAGACTGAAGAAGAAGATATATCTGTGGAGCAGAGGTAAAAGAGGATATTCCTATGGCAACAGATATGGCAGAGCAGGAAGAAGATATCAACCTCGAGGATGAGGGGCTGCAAGTGGCTGCTCTTGACCTTGTTCAACTAAGGACTGAAACTCTTAGGGCAGCACAGCCAGTTGAAGACTTTGATGTTCAGAGCAGCAACTATGCAGTGCCCATGCTTCCAGGTGTCTTGATTGGTGGTAAAGATTATGTTTTCCTCCATGATATAGAGTGTATGTTCAATTTGAGGGAGGACTATGCCATTTCCCTTATTGCCCAGGCTTCAAGGCTTGACAAGGAGGTTGGCATAGAGGATGACCATTCACTGCTAGCTTTGGAAACAACCTTTGATCCTGCAGAGGCCCTTACTATTTGTTTCAAAGAGGCTGAAAGTTTCCAAGAGCCAGATGAAGCTGCCTTCCAGCTCACCCAGGAAGCTATGAATCTCTCATCACTTCATAAGGAAAAACTTAAAGAAGAGGCTGGACTGGAGGGGAGAGGAATAAATCTTTGGAAAGATGAACTTCTTGTTGCTGATGAAAATGAGAGGGTATGATATTATTACTTCAAATCAAATACTTTATGTTGTGTTTAAATGTTTTGTAGTTATGTATCATTGTCTCACTATAATCTTTTGATACATGGCAGCTACAAATTGAGGATGACACATTCCTCCAGAGATCAAGTGGAAGCAGGCCAGCTGGGTTTGGCAAAATGTCAAGCCTAGCTCATTATATTCATGATCTAGGCAGTGCTAAGATCTTGATTTACCATAGGCAGTTGAGCAACAATGGAGAAGCCATTGTTTACTTCTTTAAATGTTTGTCTAGGGTATTAGGTGGACATGATCTTCCATGGCAAAAGGAAAAGATCATTTTAATAGAGAGGTTGTCCGCCATAGATATATTTGGGGATTATGTGAATAAGCAGGCCTCTAGGGCCTCTTACTTTTTGTCTTACACTTCTTATGCATTAGCATGTGGTGTTAAGGAGCCCAAATGTCTAGAGGGCTATGGAAAACACAAGCTCATAAGGTTTCGAGAGCCACCCATGATTGCATCAGGCCACACAATCCAAGAAGAAGAACACGTGGAGATAGCTGAAGACAAGGATACCCCTCTCAGACAAGCAACAGAGGCAAGCATTGATAAACAGAAAGTCGACATCAAGCCAATAAGGAAGAAAAAGAGTCCAATCAAGTTCAAAAAGAGAGTTCCGACTCGCAAGCCTTGGGAGTAATAGGATTTAGTCATCAAATATAGCACAAACATTATGTTGAAGTTGAACTGATTTGTACAAAGTCTTTGATCCTCATCAGTTCCTTGTCCGTACGGACGATCAGTACCCTTTTGCATTTGTCCCATCACCGTACGACACTTCAGTACTCTTCCCACACTCAAAAGCTTCTAAAAATGTTTGACACTCAGTATTTTATTGGTAAGGATCAACAGTATGTCTAGCATAATTAAGTAGTATTGATTGAATTTTTTGTGTGTTAATATATGGATGTATTGATGCTTGTTAATATAGATCACATGTTTCACAAAAGACTTACTTTTGATGGAGTCTCAAAACATATAGGCATTACACCAAGAGTCACTTGTTCCACAGAATAAAAATCTATTGATTGAGTTTGAAAACATGTGGACATAACACCAATAAGTTACAAACTGCTATTCATGTTTACTTGTCCATTTATGGTTTCTAAATATCTTCGAATCCCTCCACTGTCTATGTCTCTCTGCTGCCATTGAATTGTCTAAAGTTTGTCTTCGTCTTTGCTTTTGGGCTAGAATAAAAGCAAGCTTGACTTTGGAGCTAGCAACTTTTCTTTTAGCATGCAGCCTTTGTAGAATGCCTCGGTAAAACCATTGGAAGACTTCCTTCAGACTATTTGCCTTTTGACTCCCTCCATAGTGTTGTGTGTGTCTGAAAAATGCATTACGTGCCATGTAGTGAGACTTCTCCATGCCTTGGGTAGACCAAATTGCTGGGCATCCATACTTTTTGACAAAATAGGGAAGGTGGTTGTAGATGATATGCTGTTTTCACAAAGACATAAGAATGCATAGTAAGTTATAAAAGAAAAGAGGATCACACTTAAGTAAAAGAAGAAGACATCACTTTACCATGTAGTGAGTTATATTGCAGGCTGTCCATGCGTCTTTCATTGACTTCCCAAAATGTTTTATTGCCTCTTCAAAGTTCTTGTAATCACTCTTTGTCCATGTTACATTGTCACAGAACATGAAGAGTTGATCAAGAGACCTCCACACCTCTGCCTTCACATTTCGTGCTTCCCCATCTGCCTCATGATCTTTCACGGCATTATGGACTTGCTTCCACAATCCATAACTAATCCTTGAAACTGTTCTACCTTGCCTTACTTGCTTACTATTGTGTTTGGGTCGAGACAAGAATCTTCTTGCCTTAACACCACCAATAGAGGGCTTGATTGGTACCTCCTTGCCATTGCTAGACTTTTTAAAATTCTTTGTGATATGAACATCACCTCCATGCAGACCTATATCGGATAACACTTTTTCCAATGCATGAAGAGCATCCTTTCTATTTCTTTCGGGACGGAGTTTCCAAGCAAATCCAATATACAAAAATACCAATTTCTCAATAATTCGACATAGAGCATGCAATGTGCATATGTGAACATTACATAGTGGAATGTCAAGAATGGCCTTGAAGTCAGGGTCAACTTTATCTCTATTAGGTGCTCTCTTCCACCATTTAGAATCCATTACTTGCGCTGATTCTTTGCAGTAAAGACAAGGAGACTTTGAGTTACCTCCTTTACTAACGTTATACATGCACTTAAGTGTTTTAAGATCCCCCGCCATGTGCCACTCTACTTGAAAATCACCTTTTCCTGCAACATGGAGATTCTCTCCTTGCACCTGTCTTTTAATTATTCTTGGTATTTCCGTGTGGTGAAACACCCAATCTAGTGTTTCATGGTCTTCTGTCTTTACCTGTGATTATACAAAACAAAAGTCTTACTATAAAAGATTTGAAAACATTGACTAAAATCAAGTACGAAATAAAAAATGATCATACCTGGAATGAGCCCAACCACCATATGTGTTTCTCCGTCTGCACACTAAAATACTTCGAACTCGCTTCATTCAATGATGTATCAAGTGCTCCATTCATCAATGTGATAGTAATCCTTTCCATTTTCTTTTCCTTTACAACCTCACACTCATCCAGTTTGATAACAAATTTCAAAATGCCTTTGCACTCTTCAAATGTTATTCCATAAAACTCGACCATTCTTCTTTGAAGTTGCTGTAGATCTACAAATATATTGTTCCAAGGGTCATACACAGTGGTTCCTTTAGCACCATGAAATATATCTTCAATATGGATATATGGTCCAATAAACTCATCTATACTTTCATTCAAATGACCTCTTATCTTCCACACTGTTGCTGGATTTGGCAGTAAAACTCGTTTAATCCTTTGATCTCTCAAAGTTGAGGATATCGCATGGAAAATCGAACTATATCCCTTCCTGCTAACTCCACTAACATCAAGAGCCTCTTGGATTATAGTACCATCAACTTGATTATTTGATATAAAGTCCTCTACAACATTGCGTTTGATTGTTTTGTATTTTTTTTCTTCAATCAAACCTTTTGCTACACCACAAGAAAGCAATCCTTTCATTTGTTTAACTGGAAGAAGGTTGGGATCCATATTTTCTTTTGCAGGCTCCAATAATTTCCTATAGTAACAATATAGTAACAACACAATATGCCTATATTATTCAACACTTCCAATCCTGTTTTGCATTAATGGACAAAATACATAGTCATTTGAGAGTATTTTTGAGTTTAAAAAATAAAAAATTACAAACTAACCTTGCTTCCTGAATTCTTCCCTTGCATCCACCAGTCCCAGCCTTCAAATTTGCAATGTTTTTAATCTTCCTACTTCGTTGTCTATCTCCAAGCATGGTTCTCTTCCTTCTTGATCTTGTTAACTCTTTTTTACTCTTTGAATGCTCCTCAATTTCATTCTGCAACTGCTGCTCCAATTTTGCACGAATAGCTATCTCTTGAATCCTGGCTCCCTTTTCTTGTAGGTACATTGTTTTATATGTTTCTGCAAATGCAGACTGTGCTGAAATATAACCAAGAAGTCCATTTTGTCCATCGCCCGCAAACCTCAATAGTGTGGTTGGATTGACAAATGGAGGTGTAGAGTTTTGTACTAGACATTTTGGATATATACTTCCATCACACCATAAGTCAATATGTTGGAGCCCTTCTCTTCTCATATTTTCCCGTTGTTGAGCATTTAGCACCGTATCCTTTCGTCTTTTTTGTGCTGGAGCATATTGTTCTTCTAAGTCGATGTGAAGATGATATAATCGCTTCTTCTGAGATTGTACTTCACTAGTATCGGCCATTTTTGTGCTTCTGAGGTTGCAAAGTTGGCTTGTCAATCTCATAGTCTTTTTGTAATATGAATTGTGGAAGTGTGGCGGTATCCATACAATCATTAAGTTCAGTGATGGATTCTTTATGAGAGGCCTGCACACGTCGTCAAAAGAGATGCGAAATCTTCGAGAAACAAAAAAAATTAAGGAGATATTTAATGCAAAATCGTGTTAGTTAGACAAAAGATTATCTTATTCTTTTCTGAACTGACAGTTCAGTGGTCCTTACTGACAGTTCTGAGCCACGTTTCCATATTTTATTATTTTTGAGATCTTTTAGGAGAGAAATAAATCGAAAAATAGTGAATTTCTTACAGGGCCCCAAAATGAGCTCCGTTTTTTCCTAATGACACACGCCATTTTCCACCCTTTTTGGGAGTGACTACCACTGGGGAAATCCACTCTGAATTCTCTACTGGAAAAATAAATCCAGCTTCCAGCAAATTAGTTACCTCCTTTTTAAGGACCTCTGCTTGCACTACTCCCAAACGCCTTAGCCGCTGCACCACTGGCTTACTTTGGGGCTTGAGATCAATCTTGTGCTCTACTAGGGTAACTTGGCGTACTTGTGAGTAGCTGTTTGCAAAAAGGTTAGGAAATCCATCCAACATTTTTAAGTAATC
This sequence comes from Cibotium barometz, assembly GCF_041138505.1. Classification (NCBI taxonomy): domain Eukaryota; kingdom Viridiplantae; phylum Streptophyta; class Polypodiopsida; order Cyatheales; family Cibotiaceae; genus Cibotium; species Cibotium barometz. Next base: position 21,948,049 of record NC_141050.1, read on the forward strand.
CTCCCTTTCAGTACCTGCTATGGACTCGTCAAGAAGAAGTTCATTTTGTTGGTGAAGACTAGTGAGGTCCACATCTCCTTTCTTGCACATGGTTGAAGAAGCTTCCCCTTCCAAGGCTCCATTGTCTTCAGCATCCCCTCGATCCCCAGGGAAAGACCAAATGCAACTCCCTCCACCTCTCCTTTTGAGATGGAATCCTCGGAGCTACCACTTGTCTCTTCTTCATCGGATGACTCTGACTCTGAACTTTCGGAAGTTGAAGGTTCACCTCTTACCACTTTCTTGCGACGACTCTTGATGTTGTAGTGGACCTTCTTATTCTCACCTTGTAGAATAAGATCACCTGTCTCCCACTTCTGAATCGCCTTCACTTGGCGAAGCCATGGCCTACCCAATATCAATGGGTAAGCCCTAGCATCAGGCTTTGTAGGAATGACCTGAAAAGTTGTAGGCACAGAAATACCACATACATCCACTCCCAAATTCTTGACAATTCCTAAGGTTTTCACCCTAGTATTATCAGCAAGTTTGATGCGATAGGGAGAGTTGGTAGAAGACAACTTTAAATCAGCATCTTTCATTGTTTTTTCACTCATGACATTGATTGATGCACCTCCATCAATGTATGCATTAGAAATTGTCTGCCCCTCAATGATGACATCAATCACAGGCACATCATCTCCTACATCAATATCCACCTTCTGAACCATAGGAGTCCCATTATCCCTCTTCTTCTTTTTCTTAGATTCCCTTGTGCTAGCCAGCTTACCCCATTCCTTTCTGAGCTTAGGAGAGAGTGCCAAAAGCTGCCCAAATGTGATTTGTGCCGTTTTCTCCCTAAGATCTGTCAAGAGGTCATAACTAAGAGATCCTTGTCCAAGAGGAAAATCAGATTGTCCAATTTTTCTCCTAGATGACTTCTTCTTCTTCTTATTTTTCTCCTCTTCTTCAGATTTATCTTCTTGTTCTTCTTCTTCCTGGCTTCTAGTTTTACGACCCCCTTTTTGCCATTAATGGCATCAATGTTTCCTCTTCTTCTGAGCATATTTCCTCTAAAAGTGCTAAACTTTTATCCTCACTTTTCCTCAACTTTGGACACTCAGTGCGATAGTGCCCCTTCTCTTGACATTCATAGCATGTGACGCTACTTCTATCCCTAGGTTTATCCTCAGCTCATGGAACCCTAGGTGGCCTTGCATTGACTAAGTGTAACTTCAAATCAGCAAATTCTGCCATAAGTTGTGCAATGTTATGATCCAAGGATGGAGCTTGTACCTGAGATGTTGAGGCTATCTCTACTCGTGGTGGGGTTGGCACACTTGGAGAAGATTGGAATGTGGACTCAATATGAAGAGTGGCCTCCTTCTTCAAAGCAATACGAAGGGCCTCTTTAAAACTAGTGGGATCTTTGCTAAGAACTTTTCCATGCAAGCGGGGATCCAAAGCCCTGATAAACTTGCTCATCTTAAGGTGCTCCATTGCTAAAGAACTCTTTGAATCTTCCATAGAAGGTGAAGAAGAAGAAGCAACAACATGTAAAGCAGCTTGTTGATATTTGATGAATAAGGCTTCATACCTCACTGAAAAGGCAGAAACTGACTCTCCATCCTTTTGGAAAATTTGATCCAATTGCAATAGTAAAGCATTTGGCGACTCCACTGTCCCAAATCTCTCCTTCATTGCTTTGGTCAACCTTTCCCAATCATTCTTGGACTCCTCTGGCAAAGCCTCATGCCAAGTTAAGGCCATACCCTCCAAGAAATCTGGAAGTATTTCTGCCCTCTCCTTCATAGACCAACCCGTCAAGCGGCATGCTCGGTTAAACTCTCGGAGATAACTCCCCGGGTCTTCTCCTTCCGATCCACGGAACACCGGAATGTTGAACATCTTGCACCAAAAGATGAGTAGTGACAAGGGAAATTTACTTGTTTCAAAACAACTTTCCTTTAATCATGCGGGACCTTGAGGTTAAAATAGAATAATTCTAAGTAAAACCTGCCCGCCGTCTCCACCAAAAGATGTGACACGAAGTTGGGGTTTGGACTTCGGTCACTTCTCAGAATCAAAACACACTTGTATGAAACCTCACAGCCTCCTCACCTCCCTTTCTCTCCCTAGATTAGGATAAAGATATACACATCAAAGGTGAGATCATAATTCATGGAAGGAAAGATGAAAGGCTCCGGAGAAGCAAGAATTTTTGCCAGTCTTGCAGCTCCAAACAAAAGGGCGATTCTTTGTTGGAAGAAAATCTTCCGACTCAGGATTATGTGAACGGAAACATATGGGGAATATTGGTAAGGTTCATCCGTTCGAATTGGGGGATTTGGACGGAACATATTAATGAAAATGAATATGGCAATCACTTATGAGAGGATAAGACACATGGGGTTTGCCTTTTGATAAGGGATTAGGAGGAATTAATCATGATTAAGAAGAAAGAATGGCCAAAAAGCTATAAAAACAGAGATACACAGAGAATTGCAATTTTAAATCCATAAAGGCTGTACAAGAGAAGATTATATAGATGCGTAGAGCTTGAAGAGAGCTTCGCGCCTATATAAAAACTTTCAAAAACGGGTAACCGAGCGAAAAGTTATGAGCATTTTACTGCAAGACTATAAAACTGCCAACATTCTATAAAAATAGAGATACACAGAGAATTGCAGTTTTAAATCCATATAGGTTGTGCAAGAGAGGATTAGATAGATGCGTAGAGCTTGAAGAGAGCTTCGCGCCCATATAAAAACTTTCAAAAACGGACAACCGAGTGAAAAGTTATGAGCATTTTACTACAAGACTATAAAACTGCCAAAATTCGCCTAAAAATTAGCAACTTTGGGAGAAATTCTGATCATCAATGAAGTAAGGGATTAAGAAATTAGTTACATGAGTGGAAAGAGCTTCCTAGCCATATGATCAATTTAAGAAATCAATACCCGAGTGATGAGTAATTACCGGTTGAAATTTGGATATTGGACCACAAAAACTGCACTTCCCTCTCTTTGCATGAAACCTCAATTTTCACATAGCCTCTTGCCTCTCATCTCCTTCATGATTCAAGCTAGAGGGTAAGGGTTAACATTGCTCAGCGGACAATCGTGAAGATTTACCTATGGTCCCCAAAGTCTTTCCACATGCTCATTACCGCTAAAACCATTGGTACCTCCAAAGGAGGGCGGCAATAAGGCAAGGGCTACCTTGAGAAGTCACAGGCCCGCCAAGATAATAACTCCTTATCCCCCTTATCATGAATCATCAAAGAGGTCCAAAATTGGGTTAAGCATGAGGAGCTAATGCTAAATGAGACATTCACATGTAAAGAGAGTGTTTGAATAAGGGTTTGAAAGATAAGAGAATGGCAATGACACAAAATGCTCAATTGAGGAGGCTCATTCCTTGATTTGAAAGGGAGAGGAGGGCTCCTTTTATAGGTGGAGAATCACCCTCTCTTCCATTGTTACAAATTACAACATAAAAATCTTCAACCCTTCAGTGACATAAGGGTAGATGTCACCATCAATTGTCCTCTTAGGCTAAGTCTTCTATTGATTATTAAATTGAAGACTTTTTGACTTTGAGAGTGTGATGAGATAATAGCCAAGCCTAAGTGGCGTGTAGGTGGAGATCCCACTTACACATGGCGGAATTCTCCTCTTCCATGTAGGCATTCTAGAAGAATCTTTCCCAATTATGCACCTACACACACTCCTCCACATGCCTTCCACACTCCCCAACTTGTTGCCTTATGGTGAATACCATATTAATAATACAATTAAAATCCATGTGAGCATGAAGGCCCGCTTTTATTTTTCACATCACTAGCCCATCTACCATACCAAAGTATTTATCAAGCATACTTGTGGCATTTACAATGTGTGCACCCTAAATCAAGTAAAACCATTATATTTGAAGGAAAAATACTGTTATCGGGGTAGCCGCCAAGCCGCCGCATCACCACACCGTTATTCCATTGTGGGCGCCGCAATCTTCTTGGACAAGCTTCCACCTTATTACCATTGAGAAACCATCAAAATATGCACAAAATTGACAATGAAAGATACCAATTTTTCACGTCACAACATCACATTCACATCTCATTTAATCACATCGCATTCATTTACATCGCATCACATTCATTTACATTCATTCAGCTCCAAATCACATCTTATCACATCCACTTTTAGTACCGTTTTCTACTTTCGATACTGATAGGACATTTCTAAGTTTTTGCCAATTGCTTGGCCTTGTTAAAGGTACTTTTTCTCGATCCCATTGAATCTACGTATAGTAACAGAGTGTTGTTGAAGGTTTAAAAAGGGAAAATAAACCTTATCAAAATTGAATAGTAAAAATTCAGAAAGAGCATTTAAGTATTGTATTTTCATTCCTTAAGCTTCATTAATGAGAATTAATTCTGAACGTCTATTTACTCATTGGATCCTTGATCCTCCCAGGGATTCCAGATTCTCTTTTCTGAGTAAGAATTATCCAAGTTTTCTTGATGGATATTTTCATATTCTTTCTCAAATTTCTCAAGTAAACTATATTCAATATTCTTCTTTTCGAGTAAAAGATTCATGGGATTTACAAAAATCAATTCTACCCATATTTCCCAATAAAGTTAATAATGCTCAAAATTTCACTTTTGATAAATACCCATAATTTGAATTATGCCAAAATTTCCTCTTTTACCATTTAATTGCTTGGATCTCAAATATCATGGGAATTCCTATTTTTGCATAAAAATAAATTTACCAAAAATTACTCTTTTCTCATAGTCAATTAATTATGCATAATTACAAAAGATTATTTCTCATGAATATGATGAAAATCATTCTTTTTGCATAGGATGTCCAATCCTAGAATATGGTAGGAAGTCCTCTTTTATCATTATGCATAAAAATAAATACGTATTATTTTCTGAAAATTTTACCATAGCTTCGCTGCTATTACTGATAATTCTCAAATTTTTTTCTAAAGAATAAAAGCTTGTAATGAAAATATGATAGTAGTTCCTCTTTTATGCATAAAATCAAAATATGAATTTAAATCATAATTTTAACCATAATCATAAACTTAATTATGATTATCCCACTAGATTAAGCTAATTCCATTATTTCTCTTTTTCCAGATTGATAGGATAATCTATTTCTAATTTAGAATCAATCAAAGTAGTTTTTAACTACTTATAAATAATCTAAAAGAAATAAGCATTATTTTGTTAACACAAAATCATAAAAATACCATTTTCTTAATCTCTAGCTTATCAAGCCTATAGTTTAGCTTTGAATTAAGAGACTATCGTTGAGAAGCATCCTTTTTCAAGGGATTTAGCCATAAAGATGCCTATTCTTTTAGAGAGAGATTTACTTAAAGAAAGCATTACAATTTAAGCATAAAGGTTAACTTAATGTTAATTAAACATTAAGAAACCTAGGGAAAGCTTGATTTGAATTAAAACAATCATTTTCTCAAGCTTGAGAGGGGTTGAGAAGAAAGTTATTAAGAAAATTGAAAAAACCATAAAAATTAATTTTACCTCCAAGTTTGGCTTGATTCTCTAATGGCAGTGAAGGCCCCGACCAATCAATTGGTCCACCAAGAGAAACTCCAAGAGTTGTTGTAGAGAGAGAGAGAGAGAGAGAGAGAGAGAGAGAGAGAGAGAGAGAGAGAGAGAGAGCTCCCAAGAGAGGAAAATTTAAAGGATAATAGAAAATATGATTATTTTAATATAATACTGGTATTGTAAGATTCCTCCCTCCAGCTTTTGAGGTGTAAAGGTGTAAGAACCTCTCCTTTTGTTCTTGCAATTATTCTCCTCTCTGAAATAAAAGAAAGATCCTGTTTTATCCTATTTTATCTTGGAGAGAGAAAATGTCTAGAGAGAGGTAAGCCAAAATTGAGATATTTCTGGATATAAAAATCCTCCTAGTGTCTAAAATGGTTTACCCTGAAACAGAAATTCAAAAAGAACTTTCCAATGTACAGTTGGAGTTAATTGAAAATGTGTATAAAGGACCTTAGCCTAAGGGTCCAAATTTTTAGAAATTTCTGGATTATGGTCTAATTAAGGTTCCTATGGACCAATAGGATTAATCCAAGTGTGGGGAGGAGATAAATCCAAAGAATAAAATAAAATACCCAAAAAATGAGTAAATGCTCACATAAGATGAAGAGTTGACTAAGTACAAGGTTTATTAGTAAAAAACTATGAGATATTACTTAAAAAATGAGATATTTTAGAATAATGATACATTTTTGACACCTTGGTAGGAGGGGGGGAGACTTCAAGGAGGTGCCTATTTCACACATGTGGTGGAGTTTTTAATTTAATAAAATTGTGATATTTGTCTCTCCTCTCTCCTGGATCAAACCAAATCAAAAGGGAGTCAAACTAGGTCCAAATCTTGTCCAAACTGAACCAGGAAAATTCTAGAACCTAGTTGGACTTGGTTAGAGGCCTCCCTCACCTATAAATAGATCCTTAGTCTTTTGTAAAAAAATCTGTAAACTATACCATGCTAGTATTACATTAAAATAATGATATTTTCTATTATCCTTTAAAAATCCTCTACATTTTTGGAGAGATTAGAGTTTCTCTCTCTCTTCAACCTTCCTTGGAGCTTTCCTCTCAACACACTAACCAATTGATTGGTTGGGGGGCTTCTTCTAAGATAGATAAGCAAACAAAAACAAGAGGTAAAGTGTAATTTTATGGTTTTTCTCTACTATTCTCAATGTTTTCACTTCTCAACCGCTCTCAAGCTTGAGAAGTTTCTAAATTAATTGTTTATAATGCAAATCAAGCTTTTCTTAAGAGTTGTAATGAATAATTAAGAAAAGTTTACATTTATGCTTAATTAGGATGCTTTTTATGTTTATCTCTCTCTCCCCAAAAGAATGGTCATTCCTATGACCAATTCTCTATTCAAATGATGCTTCTCATTGATAAATTCTCAATTCACAAATCAAACTCTAGGCTTGTGAAGCTAGAGGTTAAGAAAGTGGCTTTTTATACTTTTATGTTTCTAAAATTATGATAATCTTATGATTTAAATCCATAAATTGGATTTAAGTTTAAAAGATAGTTATACTATCATAATTGTATTACTAAGTTTATTCTTTTCAAAAATATTAAAAATTATCAGTAATAGCAGCAGAGCGGAGCTACGGCGAAATCTTTAAGAAATTGATACATAATTCATTCTTATGCATAACGTGAAAAGAGGACTTCCTACCATATTCTAGGATTGTTCATCCTATGTTAAAAGAATGATTTTCATCACATTCAATGGAAAACTAATTTTTAAGGTTTATGCATAATTAAATAATTAAGAAAAGAGAAAATTATGGTAATTTTATTTAAATGATAAAAGAGGAATTCCCATAACATTTGGAATTGAATCATTTAAATACTAAAAGTGAAATTCTTGGCATATTGAATTAATGGATATTTTATTTTAGATAAATTTATTTTATGCATGATAAATATTTAAATGATAAAAGAGGAATTCCCATGACATTTGGAATTCAATAATTTAAATAGTAAAAGTGGAATTCTTGGCATATTGAATTAATGGATATTTTTATTAAAGAAAAGAGAAATTTTAGATAAATTTATTTTATGATAAAAGAGGAATTCTCATGACATTTGAATGTAATCATTTAAAGACAAAAAGAGGAATTCCCATGATAATTGAGATCCAAGAAATTAAATGAAAAAAAAAGGAATTTTAAGCATAATTCAAATTATGAGTATTCATCAAAAGTAGAATTTTGAGCATTATTGAAAAATATGGGTAGAATTGATTTTTGTAAATCCCATGAATTCTTTTATTCAAAAGAAGAATATTGAATACAATTCATTTGAGAAATTGAGAAAGAATATGGAAATAGCCATCGAAAAAAAAGAACCTTTATCTAGGCCAAGCAATTGGCAAAAATTTAGAAAAAGTCCCATTATCGGTATCGAAGTAGGAAAAGCTACTAAATGAGAATAAGATGTAAATGGGATGCGATAGGATGTGAATGGATGTAATAAGATGTAAATGGGATGCAATAAGATGGGAATGGATGTGATAAGATGTAAATGGGATGCGATAGGATGTGAATGGATGTGATAAGATGTGAATGGTTGTGATGTAAAGTAAATGGATGTGGATGTGTATGTGAAAGAATATGATTTAAATGAATGTGGATGTGAATGATGAGATGAGAATAAGATGTGAGGTTATGTGAAAGGATGAGATGTAAAGTAAATGGATGTGGATGTGTTTGTGAAAGAATGTGATGTAAATGAATGTGAATGTGAATGATGAGATGAGAATGAGATGTGAGGTTATGTGAAAGGATGTGATGTGATGTAAATGGATGTGGATATGATGTGATGTGATGTAAATGGATGTGGATGTGGATGTGGATGTGATAGGATGTGATGTGATGTAAATGGATGTGAATGTGGATGTGATAAGATGTGATGTGATGTAAATGGATGTGGATGTGATGTGAATGGATGTGGATGTGATGTGATGTGATGTAAAGGGATGTGGGTGTGATGTGATGTAAAGGGATGTGGATGTGGATGTGAATGTGATGAGATGTGAAGTGACAGGTGTGAATGTGAATGAATGGATGGATGTGAATAGTCGTGCATGTGAATGACTGGATGGATGCGGATGAATGAGATGGGATGTGTATGAATGCGATATGATGTGGATGTAATGTAATGTGGATAGAATATATGTGATGGGATGGTGATGAGAATAAATATGATGGATGTGATGTCATGGATGTGAATGGATGTGATGAATGTGAATGGATGTGGTGTGATGGATGTGAATGGATGTGATGTGATGTGAATCGAGATATATGTGAATGGATGAGATGTGATGTGAAATGGATGTGATGTGAATCGGGATAGATGTGATTGGAGGAGATGTGATGTAAAATGGATGTGATGTGAATCGGGATAGATGTGAATGAAGGAGATGTGATGTGAATGGAGGAGATGTGATGTGATGTGAATCGGGATAGGTGTGAATGGAGGAGATGTGATGTGAAATGGATGTGATGTGAATCGGGATAGATGTGAATGGAGGAGATGTGATGTGAAATGGATGTGATGTGATGTGATGTGAATCGGGATAGATGTGAATGGAGGAGATGATGTGATGTGGATCAGGGTAGATATGAATGGATGAGATGTGAATGAATGTAATGTGATGAGATGTGGACATGGGTAGATGCAAATGGATGAGATGTGATAAGGATAAATGTGGATAGATGTGATGAGATAGAATATGATATGATTGGATGAGAATGGATGAAGGATGATGGGAATACATATGATTGGATGTGGATTAAGAAATGTAGATTAATGTGAAGCAATGTGGAAAAACGAGAGTTCGTTATAGAAACTGTATTTATGACCTGTTTTTAAATGACTGTTTTATGTCACAAGAATGCTGGGGAAGCATTTTGACCGTCTTGTAAATAAGGTTGTGGAGACCTAAGTGATAAAGTTGCAATAGCTGATGGAGAGTCAATGGAGGACGTCTCGCGTAGCAAGGTTGACCAAGGTCTTGACCAGCCTCGGTTCGATTTAAATGGCGAGCTTCCGGTACAGTGGATGAGGGACCAAGGAAGCGGCCTGTGAGTGAAGTGCTAGGTGACCTATGAAGGATCCTAGAGGGTGATGACCATACGGTGCTCGGGCTTTGGGTCGCCGAAGATACCCACGCATGCATCGAGGAAGAAACTGGAACAAGGAGTTGTTTTTTCTGAAATCGGGCATGGATCTAGTGGATTGACCTTGCTGGTCCTCTACGGATGAGTCCATGGCTCTTTTATATGGATCTGTTGGTTGGTCTTGCTAATCTCAACAGAGAGTCCATCTGGATTTTTTTATAAGTGAATATATTTCTGGGTACTATGAGCTAGGAACTATTGAAAAGGCCCATGAGTGCACAGGTGGTGAGCATTCTGGTTGCCAATGATGCCCCATAGGTACACCGATGAAGGAATGATTGAAAATTAGAATTCAACCAGATATTTTGGAGGATTATGATCAGTGATACTATGGTTTCATTAAAAGATTATTTTAAAGATAGCTGAATCTGTGAAAAAGGCAATTTCATATTGGGTGTGTAAGTAGTGTGACTATCTTCAAGTTTGCATGAAGCGCCGACCTAGGGGGCCCGGGAACTCTTTTCCCTAGTACCCAGGACAAAACATAACCAAATTCCTAAATGGATCCTATCAGTGGTTGGGTGGCTGGCTAACCCATGGGACTAGATGGGGTTAGGCTGGACTGATGGATCTCTAAAATGAGACTCAATTCTATTATGGTACGATAGATGAAGTAAATCCCGGACAGTCCTTGTTCTATGGAAAAGAATCAACGGCTGTGCCTCTCGATGAGGAAAAAAGCGTTGGTCTCTATGATCCAAGTGCAAGTCTTTTCCTTGTTCTGACCATGTGAGTTACGGGCTCGATCGGATCAGTTTGGTTAGTGATGACCTTGACTACGTTAGAATAAAAATATCTTGGAGGAATCGCCCGTGCTTTCTAGGCGAGGGAAGTTTTTTTGGGTTTGGTTTTGGAAGAACCGATGGATTAGTCTCTTGTCCGGATATCCGTGGGCGAGGCCCCGAGTGAGAGGCTCTGTCTTGCACAAGAAGTGCTACTTCCGCTCTGCTAGCAACCCTCAATTTGTTGCGTGGAGGGGGCAAAGATCTTTCAGGTATGGTATAGCTCCAATATTTTTTTACAAATGATTGAGGGTCTATTTATAGGTGAGGGAGGCCACTAACCAAGTCCAACTGGGTTCTAGAATTTTCCAGATTCAGTTTGACTCAATTTGGATAAGATTTGGACTAGTTTGGCTCCCTTTTTTATTTGGTTTGATCCAGGAGAGATAAAAATTTCACAATTTTTTTGAATTAAAAACCCTTCCACACATGTGAAAGAGGCGTCTACCTTAAGAGTCCCCTTTTCCTTACCAAGGTATCAAAATGCCTCATTATTCCAAAATATCTCATTTTTTTAGTAATATCTCATAATTTTTAACTAATAAACCTTGTACTCAATCAACTCTTCATCTTATGTGAGCATTTACTCATTTTTGGGTATTTTCTTTTGGATTTATCTCATCCCAACACTTGGATTAATCCAATTGGCCCATTGGAACCTTAATTGGACCATAATCCAAAAATTTCTAAAAATATAGACCCTTAGGCTAAGGTCCCTTATACACATTTTCAATTAATTCCTAATGCACCTTGGAAAGTTCATTTTGAACTTATGTTTTAGGGGAATCCATTTTAGACACTAGGAGGATTTTTATATCCAAAGATATCTCAGTTTTACATTATCTCTCTCTAGACATTTTCTCTCTCTAGGCCAAAACAGGGTAAAACAAGATCTTTCTTCTATTTCAGAGAGAGGAATAATTACAAGAACAGAAGGGGAGGTTCTTACACCTTTACACATCAAAAGCTGGAGGGAGGAATCTTACACAAGAGCTGCATTCCATGATAGGTGCACCTTTTTGCTTCATCTAATTCCTCTGTACTTTCTTGATCATCATTTCTAGGTAGCCTTGCATTTCTAGCTTGAGCAATAGTTAACTTTTTAAATAGCTATGTGAGAGCCATCTCCATTTTTTTTAAGAATGTTAACTCTTGAAGAGAAGGGGATGCCATGGGCTGTATAAAAGAGCAGCATGGATTAAATGTAGAGCATCCTCAATTAAACATAAGAAAACTTTTCTATGAACATTATGAATTAAAAAGAAGCCAACACATCGTAACATATGCAATTACACTTTATACTTTACACAAAATTAAATAAAGTCAAAGTAGTCTTAACACTTTTATGCTAAAAGATTCAAGCTGTTAGTATATGCATGCACACACAGGCAAGCAAATACCATATACCGAACAAAACAATCATGTACCAACCATACAATAACATGCCTTCAACAATCCAAATCAAAACCCTAGAAAAAATTTTGCACTCAAAACAACAGTAACATAGTGCATGTGGGTATAAAAAATTCCACCAATAGTCAATGCCAAAAAAAAACTATCAAAATCAAGGACATTGGGACCCTAGCTCATATTGGTCCCAATTTTTGTCATCCGCTGTTGCTATGTTAGGTCTTGCTAAAGGAGATAACTATATATCCCCAAACCTCCTAAGATGGTGTGCTCATAAACTTGTGTATCACTGTCATCAATACACAAGCAGTGCCAATGTAGCTCAGCACATATGACTCCAAGTCCACCGCAGCTTGCAAAAATATTAATCATCATAGTCTGCTCCAGCGTGGAAGTCAACACTAGCCACCTAAACATCGAGACATTCCACCATCATTCATTTATCATAGCAATTGATTATGTGACAACAAAGTCAACAAGATATTCCACCATCATACTCCACATGTACTTTTGTGTCTTATAACACACCTGTAGAAGTCTAGGCTCCTCTTCATAGCACCTCGTAATGCACCCTGACCGACTAGCTCGCCATCATCTTGATCTACTAGAAGGCCTTCTTGTCTATGGTCTCCCCCTCCTGCCTATCATACATAAGCCGATTTCCCTTTCGATAAAACATTCCCAAGAGAAGGACTTCCACCTAAAACCCCTTTTTAGCATTACCTTTTCTTGCATATTATAGTTGCAAAAGGTGGTTCCAATGTGCACAAACAATTAAAATGAATGCATAGAGTTTTGAACATACCCGCTCATGTGTGTTTTTGCGCACATACCCTTTTGCGGAATCAAAATGAGAATTGTTTGCTTTAACTTAAATCCCGCCATAGTGGCATGACCACAAACAATGCCAAAATGATCTGTAGAGCACAAGGTAATATACCATCCATCGTCTGGCCACAAACAAAGAGGCTAATGCATCCACCCTTTTGCTTACTTTTTTAGAGAACTCATTCCATGTAGACACCTACACATTATTACATATCTTTTTTAGAGAACTCATTCCATGTAGACACCTACACATTATTACATATCTTTTTTGTCAAAAGAAATGTAAATTCTAAGCTTATATTGATCTAAAAGAAATTAATTACATACCACGTCCATAGAAATCTTTTCAACCAAAGAACCTGTCGGGAAGTTTGTAAAGGAAAGAGACATGATTGTTGTTCTCTCCTCACAATCTAGAAAATTTTCTTTGAGATCCACCTTGCGCAAGAAGTGCACAATCCTGCTGACAATGATGTATAAGAACTACTTTTCAACATGTGTCCTGTACATGAAGATTTCATGAAAGTTCATCCCCTACCTTGCCTCCTCCTTAGGAGAGACCTCCAAGACACTAAGCAAGGTGGCTTCAATGAATATGTCACAATTTGCAAGCTTACCATATATTCATAAAATATTAATGTGAAAAATAGTACTTTGAGAAAATACTTAAACACACATCTTATTTTAGCCTATAGCTGTAGGTTGTGAAGGTTACTTGTCTTCGTTAGTCCTCTTGGAGGATTTCTTGCTTGCTTTCTTTGGAGGATTGCTTTGCATGTACTCTAACTATTTCTTTATCGAAGACGCAGTTGAGTAGGAAGGCTCTATGGTATTAGCTGCTTTCTTTTGAGAAGAGATGGATTTCTTTTGGGAAGAGATGGCTTTCTTTGGAAGCTAAACCAACCTCCTCCATTTCACCAATTGGCCTCTCATATGCATGCTCTATAAGAAATGAATGTTTGTTTTCATGTAGAAGATGACATAGCAAAATAATAGAAATGGTTTGGCCAGATAAAGGTAGCAAAAGTATAGCCTTGCCTCATACCTTGGATACTCTCCAATGGGGCAGGGATCTTTCAGGTATGGTATAGCTCCCATATTTTTTTACAAATGATTGAGGGTCTATTTATAGGTGAGGGAGGCTATTAACCAAGTCCAACTGGGTTCTAGAATTTTCCAGGTTCAGTTTGACAAGATTTGGACAAGATTTGGACCAGTTTGGCTCCCTTTTTTATTTGGTTTGATCCAAGAGAGATAAAAATATCACAATTTTTTTGAATTAAAAACCCTTCCACACATGTGAAAGAGGCGTCTACCTTAAGAGTCCCCCTTTCCTTACCAAGGTGTCAAAAATGCCTCATTATTCTAAAATATCTCATTTTTTTAGTAATATCTCATAATTTTTAACTAATAAACCTTGTACTCAGTCAACTCTTCATTTTATGTGAGAATTTACTCATTTTTGGGTATTTTCTTTTGGATTTATCTCATCCCAACACTTGGATTAATCCAATTGGCCCATTGGAACCTTAATTGGACCATAATCCAAAAATTTCTAAAAATATAGACCCTTAGGCTAAGGTCCCTTATACACATTTTCAATTAATTCCTATCGCACCTTGGAAAGTTCATTTTAAGCTTCTGTTTCAGGGGAATCCATTTTAGACACTAGGAGGATTTTTATATCCAAAGACATCTCAATTTTGGATTATCTCTCTCTAGACATTTTCTCTCTCTAGGCCAAAACAGGGTAAAACAAGATCTTTCTTCTATTTTAGAGAGAGGAATAATTACAAGAACAGAAGGGGAGGTTCTTACACCTTTACACCTCAAAAGCTGGAGAGAGGAATCTTACACAAGAGCTGCATTCCATGATAGGTGCACCTTTTTGCTTCATCTAATTCCTCTTTACTTTCTTGATCATCATTTCTAGGTAGCCTTGCATTTCTAGCTTGAGCAATAGTTAAATTTTTAAATAGCTCTGTGATAGCCATCTCCATTGTTTTTAAGAATGTTAACTCTTGAAGAGAAGGGGATGCCATGGAATGTATAAAAAAGCAGCATGGGTTAAATGTAGAGCATCCTCAATTAAACATACGGTTTCAAAAGATTTCCCCAATACCATTCTTTTCTCAAGTACATTCTAGACTTTTGTGCACTCAAATATCACTCAGATGAAGGGTCATCCAATCGGCATGTGAGCATAGAGTGGAGTATATCTCTCTTCCTACAGTTCTGACAAAATGGCAATGTTTGAAACGACTACAAAGAAGCATACATATGAACACACATACATACGAATACTTGTAAATAATGTACTTGTCAGTAGATATTTTTGTTGTAGCCAATGAGTGAACTTTATCCTTTGTCAATCCAACCATGTCCTTTTCTTTCAATCCAACTTTATCCTTTGTCAATCCAACCATGTCCTTTTCTTTCACCCATTTGTAATTTTAAAGAAGAGAAAAGGCCATTTGCAAGATTTGCAATAGATAACATCTTCATATAAAAGGTTACAACCATGATTAATTGTTAATTTTTAGGCTTCCACTCATGCCGTATTAAAATTACATACCTTCTAAGCTCTCTCTCCTTGTAGATCGCTTATTTCTACCTCGAGCTATTCTCTCCTTTTCTCGCATTGATAGAGAGGGATCATTAATGTCTACTATCTCTTTGGCTAGAGACGCATCAAACTCCTCCTATGCAGTACAAGAAAGTCCCACTTAGTAATTTTATGGTCTCATAGTGTCAAAGAGTAAAAAAATTAGTAATAAAAGTCCTTATATTCTTATCTTCCAAACAAGCGTAGCAAGTAAAACTGCTGGAGCATTATACCATGTGTCCTTGGCTGCTTTCCTCTCACAGGCCAACTCCAATTCAATCCAATGAAGCCACTCTTTTGGAAAATCCTTAAGCAAAGACTCTTTACTAGCCATAGCCAACTTTTGGAAAAGAAAAATTTCTTGACCAAAATTTGTGCATATGGTAGTTCTCTTAATTCTACATAAATAACAAAATGAAACAGAATGACAAACCATCCACTTCATTTTGACCCATCGAACAGAACATGAATGAGTGTAATTACTTACTCATTTTGAGTTCTCAAAGCCAACATCAACTCTTTTTCAGTACTCTGATCAACATTGACAAAGTGGCATTTCACAAAGCAATGTCTTCATTTAATCATAGAGTACTCTATAATGGTTGAAGAAAAATAGAGAATATGTGTTCAAGATATAAACAAATATTCAATAAATGACTTAATTGTTTTTATCATATGGCCACGACACAATCTGAGTGTATGTTACCTAGTGGGAGAACCCAATCAAGATAGAATTGCACAAGAACAGCTTTTAGAGTAGGGAAGGAGGGTAAGAACTTATTGACTTACACCGTCATTTATTCAAATAATGTTTTTGACTCCTTGTCTCTTCTGGAGCATGGTGGCTGATGTCCTACATAGCTCATGGTAGCTACTTAGATCACTTACCTGTAGTACCCATGCTATATCACAATGAGGATGCACTTAGACTATTGCCTAGTATATTAGAGGACACCCACACACACACACACACACACACACACACACACACACATATATGAAGCAAACCCAAGTGAGAGGGAAAATCATCTTAGCAAGATGAAGGATTGAAGCATGCTTATGAGCTAAAGTTATTTGACGATGAGCTTGCTAGAGATGAGTTTGATTTATAGGTTATTGAGGTGCAATCGTGTAGACCAAATCCAGATTTACAACATGTAATGGACGTGTAACCCTCGATATGGACAAGATTTTCCTCATTGCTCAGGTGCATTCTAACACATCCTCACATTTTGCTATTATTTCAATCTTTTTTAATGATTCTCCATTTAGTGTTTGTTTGTGTGCTTGCTTGCATCGTTACATAAATGGTGTATCAATTGTATAGCTATTACTTGGATAACCATTTAGGTTTTGGTCCTAGTTTAATCCTCCCTGAGATCAACCTTAGAGTACTCCAAAGGAGTATGCAAAGTACTCCACCTTCCTTAGTGTGACCTCTTTAGTTAGAATAGAGACTTCTAGGTGAATTTTGAAAGTGAAACTAGTTTGTTTTTCAACAAACAAAGCAAAAATTCAAATAAAAACCCACAGGAAGATACTCATCACCATGTGCGGTCTAGGTAGGAACTTTGGCTTTAGTGATGGAGCCTTGGGACCGTAGCCTTGATCTCCGTGGAATGGGACCTTGTGGCCGGGATAAAAACCTATCAATAGAGAGCTATTAAAAAAAACCATCCTTGTGGAGGTACTTAGTGGTTCTTAGATACTCTTGTATGAGATGTTTAGACCATTGTTTGGGTCTCCTGTAGAGGGGTTGGTGCCCTAGTTTTATATTTTAGAATCAAAACAAACACTTATAATAATCACTTGGCAGTTTCATTTATGAGGCTAGATAAGAGCTAGAGATGGTTTCACTAAAGTGATACTGTGTCAAGACTAAGGTCATAATCAGAGGCATGCTTGTTGCTCCATCTTAGTTTAGATTGAATTTGGACTAACCTTAATATTGCCCTTGTCTTCACTAGAAAATTCGACTAGTCACAAAAATCTTTCATCATTTCTAGATTGATGTTTCCATTATGCTTGATGTCTCCACAAGAACACCTTACTCGTTGTACCGTGTTGCCTTGCAAACCTTCCAAGATCTTTTGACATTTCCAATGCCAACATGCAACCAGCTCCCGTAGACCCATGCAGGCCACTGATCCATAGCCTTTGAAGGTACACCGTCCTTTCGTCCTTGCTTTGCGCAGTGCCCGTACCCTCACCCCTCAGCTATATAAACCCCCGGGGTGCTCCTCAGTCGGCACGCATTTCTGTGTAGCGTATGCCCTGTTGTGCCGCCGCCCGTACCGCCGTCCGTCCCTGTGTAGCGTACTTGCTGCAAGTACAGCCGCCCTTGCAGCCACCCCTCTCACACCCCCTCATTTGGCTCTTTTCAGATAAGCCAATTTTCCTCCATCCCCTTCTTGCTAGAGGCCAGTGTCCTTAACTCTTCTCCCCCTCCCCCCCCGTGTGAATAGACTTACAGAGAGGCTTGCAGCCACCCCTCCCAGCCCTCTCCACGTTTTTGCCTTTGGTCTTAAGGACATCTCACAATTCCCCCCCCCCATTTGCGTAGACTTTAGTAAGGGTTTTTTGACTCAAGCGAGGGTTCGTGCGCCATATTCTTTTGCTCGTGCGGTGAGCAAACGAGCTCGGAATTCAGATCCGACTGAAGCGTTTCGATCGCAGCAGCGAGCTCTACAAGACGACGCCTAGGATGGCCTCATCCCGGAGACGGCAAAATATTGCCTCAAGAGGCGCACGTAACAACGAGATGGAGGGAGATGCGCCCAATGCGGCTCCAGTCCTCCCTTTTCAAGTCCCTCAAGGAAACGGTGGCCAGGTTAGCTTGGTTAATTTTCAAAAGAAGAGATTTTTCCTTAATTTAGTATTAATGAATGGTGTCTTTTTCTTTTAAATGAGGACATAAAAATTATATGAAATTACGAATTATGTGATGTTGTTTTCGATAAATTGCGTTGAAATTGCTATCTTCATGAATTGTGAATGCTATACTTAGAAAATTGCATTGAAGTTGTTATCTTTGGAATTCAAGATTTTTTTTGGCTTCAACGCTAACTCCGTTCCGTGCTTGTGTAGCCGGGCGGCGTCATTAGCAAAGCCCGAGAATGGCCCAAGGTATCCCTCATACCTTTGGGAGAATAAGGATCGCCGATTGAGGCGAGAGATTATGAGGCTGCCTAGTTCTGAGGGCCCAGGCTAGTGCGGTAAATAAGCCCACCCTAGTGTGCAGACATCCCTCTGAGGGGCGGGAGGATCGAGCGATGGAGCCTGAGAGGGCGACAGGCCGGCTTGAGTCCTCGCCAGCCGACGATGAGGTGTATGGTCCCGTAGGGTTTTGCCCAGCATGTAGAGGCTGGAAGGCCGAATTCTAGATCATCGGCAGAATAAGAATAAGAGAGCCGGATTGGCTTGTATGGAAATGGATTCATGTATAAACTTTTTATATAATTGCATCTTGTCTTTGGTATGATTGTATTGTGTAAGAAGGCTGTTTTAACGAACCTTGTGAAGAAGGGCCCTAATTAAGGAATATGTTTATTTATGTCAAACAGTGTGGTAGTATTAATTAGAAAACAAATTGATGCGTGAGTAGGGTGGAAAGTGGGAGGATGGAATGCCCTGATGGCACCATCCTACGGACGGGTGGACCCGATTAGTCGGGTAGCTTTCCAACAGATTAAGTGAAAGCCCTACGTTAGATAGTTAGGTTCTTGGGCAACTCTATTCTAGAAGACTAGGTCAGCGGCTGTGCCTTGCATAAGATGAGGAAAAAAGCGTTGTCTCTAGAAATCAAGTCTAGTAGTTGCCCAATTTTTTTATCAATTGCCCTATGGGTGATTTGATGTTTAGAAAATCACGCTCCCCCTGCGGGATAGAGCTAGGTCATACCTATGAATCGTATCCTTGAATCTCTACAGGGTCAAGGTGTCGATGAATAGGAAATTTTTCCCAAGATAAGACTTAGCGGACTATCTTAAGTGTTTCTCCCATTTTTAGAGGGAGGAACCTTACAACATGCCCCCCTTCCTCATGTAGATTCCGTCCTCAGAATATGTCAATGAAGATTTCTCGATTTGCGTGCCGGACGGGGGGCGAAATTTTTTTTTGTCCGAGAGGTTCTCCTGGTCACAGGGGTTCAGACCGTTCGTCAATCGGACGTGCGGTCGTGCATTTATTAAGGTTTAAAGGTCGCCGTTTTTTTAACTAAAATGATTGAAATTAGCATATAGGCTTGATCCGGTGTCCGTTTTGGATGCTGTAAAATCCTATATTAGGGTAAAATCGCGCGCAGATTCCAAATTTGGGCTCAGAATTTGAAGATTCTAAGTAGAAATGACTCAAATAATAAAATCATTGATATTTATACCATAAAAACTCATAATTACATGGACATTTCTTTATTAGTGAAGATGGGTACGTTACATCCTTCCCCCCTTAAAGAAATTGAGATGTCCTCATCTCGTCATGAATTGGGGATAATCCTTTAAGAGTGTAGCTTCATCTTCCCAAGTTGCATCCTCTTCAGGGTAATCTTTCCACTGAACTAGATGTTCTACAAGAGTTCTATTTCGGAGTTGCCTTTCCCTACAATCTATGATGCTACTGGGCTGTAATTCAAGGACTCCTTGAGTAGGGATTACAACTTGTTCATCATCAAGAATATGATCGAGACTGGGGACATATGGTTTTAATAAACTTACATGAAATACATTATGGACTTTGATATGGGCTGGGAGTTGGAGTTTATAGGCACTTTTACCTAGACACTTGATAACTGTATAAGGACCACAATACCTAGGGCTGAGCTTCTTATATTTCCCAAGTGATAGAGAACTTCGTTTGGGTCGCACCCGTAGAAGAACTTTGTCTCCTTCCTTGAAGATCCTTTCAGACCTCTTGTTGTCAGCATAATGCTTTTGTCGATCTTGGGCAGCTTTAATATCCCTTTGGATAGCTTTGGTTTGTTCCTCCATCTCTTCGAGCATTTTCCTGGATGCCTCAACTCTTATGGTCGGATCAGAGAAATTTAGAGGAGACAAGCATTCTTGCCCATAGAGTGCTTTGAATGGTGACATTCCTATGCTCTGATGATAAGACGCATTGTAGGCAAATTCTACCAGAGGAAGGTATTGAATCCACCTTCTGGGTTCCCGTCCACAGTATGCTCTGAGAATGTCTTCAATTACTTGATTGACTCTTTCAGTCTGGCCATCGGTCTCTGGATGATAAGCTGTGCTAAAGCAAAGTTGAGTCCCCAGAGCTTGAAATAGAGACTGCCAGAATTTCGAGGTGAAGTCAGAATCCCGATCACTTACTATCCTTTTTGGGAGACCATGAAGTTTGAGGACTTCCTTGATGAATATTCGAGCAACATCAGAAGCTTTGAAGGTCTTTTTTGCTGGTATAAGGTGAGCTACTTTGGTAAGTAAGTCCACTACTACTAGAATGGAGTCATATCCTCCTTGAACAGTGGGGAGACTTGTGACAAAATCCATACTAATGCACTCCCACTTCATTTGGGGAATATCTAAGGGTTGAAGCTTTCCAGGCATCTTGACCCTTTCAGCCTTGATCCTTTGGCATGAGAGACATTGTTTCAAGTACCGAAGCACATCATTTTTCAAGCCTACCCAATGAAAGCTCCTTCTTACCGCATTTAATGTTTTTGCATAACCTGGGTGTCCTGCAGCAGGGCTATCATGAGCTTCATGGAGGATTAGTTTCTTTAAAGCAGGATCCTTAGGGATACATAGCCTGTGATTGAAGTAGAGGCTTCCTTCATGAGTGGAGTATCCCTTGATTAGATTCTTCTCTCTCTCTGAATGTCCCCCTTCTTCTACTAACTTTATCATCCTTTGATAATCTGGGTCATGAGATGAGACTTCTTCCACCTTGACCAGTATGGGGTTATTTGGCATTGAAATTGCATTCAAGAAAGATTTGCGGCTAAGTGCATCAGCTACCACATTATCTTTCCCAGGGCAGAATTTGATGTTGAAATCATATTCTTGTAGAATTTCAATCCATCTCCTTTGCCGCATGTTGAGGTTAGGCTGGGTGAAGATCCACTTTAGACTTTTGTGGTCAGTTACAAGCTAGAATTTGTCTCCCAAGAGATAATGTCTCCATAATTTGAGGCAATGAACAACTGCTAAGAGTTCCAAATCATGGGTGGCATAGTTTGCTTCATATTGCTTCAGCTTGCGGGAAGTATAAGCGACTGGTCTGTCTTCTTGGCCTAAGACACCACCAAGTGCTAGACTACTAGCATCGGTAACCACTTTAAATTCCTTGGAGAAATCAGGAAGTTTTAAGACTGGGGCAGAAGTAATAATGACTTTCAGCTGATCAAAGCTGTTTTGATAGATTGGCAGCCACACTATTTTGCAATCCTTCTTAAGAAGATCTGTCAAGGGTGCAGCTACCAAGGCATAATCTTTGATAAAAATCCTATACCAACCCGTGATTCTCAAGAATCCACGAATTTCACGAACTGATTTAGGGGGTGGCCATTCTAGAATATCCTTGACCTTGGCGGGGTCTACTGAGATGCCATCTTTGGAGACGATGAATCCAAGATACTCAATTTGATGAGTAAAGAAGGTACATTTGCTCTTCTTGGCATAGAGTTTGTGTCTGCGCAGCAATTGCAGAACTCTACGCACATGCTCCTCATGCTCTTCCATTGATTTGGAGTAGATTAGGATGTCATCAAAGAAAACAAGCACAAACTCATCCAAGTACGGGCGGAATATATCTTGCATTAGGCGGTTGAAGATTGCAGGAGCATTGGTTAACCCGAATGACATTACAGTAAACTCATAGTGGCCATAACGGGTATTAAAGGCTGTTTTGGGTATATCTGCTTCCTTGACTTTGATCTGATAGTAACCAGACCTCAAATCTATTTTTGAGAAGACTTTGGCCCCGTGAAGCCTGTCAAGAAGTTCATCAATGCGAGGGATAGGATACTTATTCTTGACAGTGACTTGATTTAGCCCTCGATAATCTATGCAGAGGCGGAGAGTCCCGTCCTTCTTTTTTTGGAAAAGAACAGGTGCTCCCCACGGAGAGCTACTGGGCCGTACAAATCCTTGTTCAATGAGTTGGGAAAGTTGCTCCTTAAGTTCAATGGCTTCAGGAAGGGACATTTTATAGGGAGTTTTTGAGACGGGTTGAGCTCCAGGGATCACCTCGATTTCATGGTCGACTTCTCGAGGAGGCGGTAATCCTGTAAGCTCGTCAGGGAAGATGTCAGAGAATTCTTGGAGCCAAGAGGGTTCTGTCTCCATACTAGGTTCAATGACTTTGTTGAGTTTGACTAGGAAAACTTGATGACCCTTACGTGTCCCCTTGAGAAGATGTTTTGCCTTGACTACCCTAGACTTAGGTTTTCCTGTGATTCCCTGAACAGATATTACTTGGCCATGCTCATTTTCAAAAGTGATACTCCCCTGGTTACAATGAATGCTAGCTTTGTTTGCAATTAACCAATCCATCCCAAGGATCCCATCATAAATTCCTAGTGGCAAGACTCTAAAGTGACCATGAGTTTGCTCATTACCCAGCTCAAAATCAAGGTTTCCTATAGAGTGGCGAGATACTACTTCTTTCCCACTGGCTAACTCTACGATCATTTTTCTAGCTGTTTTTTGACTCAAGTTTAATTTTTGCAAGCACCTAGGAGAAAGGAATGAATGGGTACTGCCACAATCAATCAAAAGCTGAAATGGCTTACCGTGATGAGTGGCGGGGGCTTGGATTACACCAAATTGTTTATTCGGACCTTGGTGTTCTACCGCCGCATGGACGGTGGCGCGTTCTTCTTCAGCCGTTTCCAAGGTCGGTTCTTCACTTATAACACAGGCAGTTCTAGCAACTGTTCCTCCGCGGCCTCTGCCACGACCACTGCCTCTTGCACCTTGGTGGGTAGGGGTTCCACGGCCTTGATTTCCTCTGTTACCTTGGGGGAATGATGTTGCCATCTTGGGACAGTTGGCTCTAAAGTGTCCCGGCTCATTGCACTCAAAACATAGAGGGCCTTCTCTGGAAGAAGCAACATACGTTCGGGGGGCAAAAGAGTTGCCTTGTCGCCCTCTGTTGTAGTAGGGAAAATTTTGTTGAGGTTTCTTGTAGGGTTGATCTCTAAGGTTTGCCTCAGGGTAAGATCTCTTTTGATTCTTCGGTTTGTTAGCCTTCATTTCTTTCACAAGGGGCTTAGCTCGTATGAGAGCATCTTGTAATGTGCTTGGCCTCATTGCTTCAAGGCGGGAATCTAGGGGTTCATTTAGCCCTTGGCAGAAACGAGCCACTTACTGGGAAGTAGTCATAGCTGGGGCATACTTCTGAAGGGTAATGAATTTGGAATAGTAGTCCTCAAGAGTTAAGCTGCACTGTCTAAGACTAAGGAACTCATTCATCTTTATGGATTCATGGGATGGAGGAAGATATCTTTCCTTCACTGCCTGCTTGATGTCTTCCCACGTTTGAGAATGCTCGGTGACTTCCTTGTCACGGCACCACTGTTTCCACCAGAGTTTAGCATCTCCAGTGAGGCAAAACCGTGCGAGCATAGACTGATTTGCTACTCCAGTACCGGCAGCAGAGAAATAATCATCCATCGCCTCAATCCAGACTTCAGCATCCTTCTCAACCTTTGAACCTTCTCCTTTAAAGGAGGGAGGTTGCATTTGCTTAAGCAGGAGCTTCTTCTCCTGGGTATCGGTATAAAGCGCATTGGGAAGTGGAGGGTGGTCATCCTGGCCATCATCGTAAAAACAATTTTTAAGATTACAAGATTCATATTTGCACAACGCTTAATTTTTGGAGAGTAAAACCATTGAAATTATTTTATTTCCAAATATTTACAAGGACAAGTTTTATTACAAAGATCTGAGACTAATATAATTAGTCTTATTTGACATCAAGGGAAATTCCTAGGCTTCACTGTGACATAAGGGTAGAGCGGTCCACATATGTGAAATATGGGGGTTCTGCTGTAGTTTCTAAGACTCTAAAAACTGATGGTAAGGGTGGTAAACTCTGGATTGGGGTAGGTCCCAACACTGCTACTCTATCAGCAGGTAAGACCTGCATCACTTTGTCATACACCCAACGATCCTGAGGTATGCGAACCCCATCTATAGTCACCGAGGTGTCGGCCCTGGGGGTACCGACGAACCAAAATAAGCGGATCATCTTCAGCTTCTCAATCCAACGAATCCGCTTAAGGTCGGTGGTGAGGTTCCCAATCTGATCTACTCGGATGATGAAGTATCTCGGTCCACGACTCCAGAAATCTCTACCCCATCCTCTCTGAATACGAGAGAAATGAGGGAGGGATATCTTCTCTAATATCTGCACCATGGTGTCGCGAAACTCAAAATTCGAGGAGTGACTAGCAGTCTCGAAGATGCATTGGAAAACTAGAAATTTGGAGTAGGCATCTTCCTCTTCCTACAATCATTCAAACATCAATTTAACTTATTTGTTTAAGTAGGATATCTTTACTAATTAGCATTACGTTAGGTAAAACATTTATTACAAAACAGTCCTTAAACAGCAATTCCTAGGAGCCAAACTTGCTCTGATACCAATTGTAAGGTTCCTCCCTCTAAAAATGGGAGAAACACTTAAGATAGTTCGCTAAGTCTTATCTTGGGAAAAATTTCCTATTCATCGACACCTTGACCCTGTAGAGATTCAAGGATACGATTCATAGGTATGACCTAGCTCTATCCCGCAAGGGGAGCGTGATTTTCTAAACATCAAATCACCCATAGGGCAATTGATCAAAAATTGGGCAACTACTAGACTTGATTTCTAGAGACAACGCTTTTTTCCTCATCTTATGCAAGGCACAGCCGCTGACCTAGTCTTCTAGAATAGAGTTGCCCAAGAACCTAACTATCTAACGTAGGGCTTTCACTTAATCTGTTGGAAAGCTACCCGACTAATCGGGTCTACCCGTCCGTAGGATGGTGCCATCAGGGCATTCCATCCTCCCACTTTCCACCCTACTCACGCATCAATTTGTTTTCTAATTAATACTACCACACTGTTTGACATAAATAAACATATTCCTTAATTAGGGCCCTTCTTCACAAGGTTCGTTAAAACAGCCTTCTTACACAATACAATCATACCAAAGACAAGATGCAATTATATAAAAAGTTTATACATGAATCCATTTCCATACAAGCCAATCCGGCTCTCTTATTCTTATTCTGCCGATGATCTAGAATTCGGCCTTCCAGCCTCTACATGCTGGGCAAAACCCTACAGGACCATACACCTCATCGTCGGCCGCTGGCGAGGACTCAAGCCGGCTTGTCGCCCTCTCAGGCTCCATCGCTCGATCCTCCCGCCCCTCAGAGGGATGTCTGCACACTAGGGTGGGCTTATTTACCGCACTAGCCTGGGCCCTCAGAACTAGGCAGCCTCATAATCTCTCGCCTCAATCGGCGATCTTTATTCTCCCAAAGGTATGAGGGATACCTTGGGCCATTCCCGGGCTTTGCTAATGACGTCGCCCGGCTACACAAGCACGGAACGGAGTTAGCGTTGAAGCCAAAAAAAATCTTGAATTCCAAAGATAACAACTTCAATGCAATTTTCTAAGTATAGCATTCACAATTCATGAAGATAGCAATTTCAACGCAATTTATCGAAAACAACATCACATAATTCGTAATTTCATATAATTTTTATGTCCTCATTTAAAAGAAAAAGACACCATTCATTAATACTAAATTAAGGAAAAATCTCTTCTTTTGAAAATTAACCAAGCTAACCTGGCCACCGTTTCCTTGAGGCCATCCTAGGTGTCGCCTTGTAGAGCTCGCTGCTGCGATCAAAACGCTTCAGTCGGATCTGAATTCCGAGCTCGTTTGCTCACCGCACGAGCAAAAGAATATGGCGCACGAACCCTCGCTTGAGTCAAAAAACCCTTACTAAAGTCTACGCAAATGGGGGGGGGATTGTGAGATGTCCTTAAGGCCAAAGGCAAAAACGTGGAGAGGGCTGGGAGGGGTGGCTACAAGCCTCTCTGTAAGTCTATTCACACGGGGGGGGAGAAGAGTTAAGGACACTGGCCTCTAGCAAGAAGGGGATGGAGGAAAATTGGCTTATCTGAAAAGAGCCAAATGAGGGGGTGTGAGAGGGTGGCTGCAAGGGCGGCTGTACTTGCAGCAAGTACGCTACACAGGGACGGACGGCGGTACGGGCGACAGCACAACAGGGCACACGCTACACAGAAATGCGTGCCGACTGAGGAGCACCCCGGGGTTTATATAGCTGAGGGGTGAGGGTACGGGCGCTGCACAAAGCAAGGACGAAAGGACGGTGTACCTTCAAAGGCTATGGATCAGTGGCCTGCATGGGTCTACGGGAAAGGTACGGTGTCGGTTGTCTGGGAAAGGAGTGGTACGCATGTACCTTATCCGGTCTGGGTGTCCACCTAAGGGTACGCGTGGACCAAACAGTGGACGGTCGTCCTTTGGTTCTTGGGCGACCATTGTACGGGCGCCCTAGTAAGTGTGTACGGACCAAATTTTGGGGCGGGGTACCCAAATTTGGGACGCCCGCCTCGATTTGCGTGTCGGACCGCCCCGGGGGGCGAAAATTTTTTTTGTCCGGGAGGTTCTCCTGGTCGCAGGGGTTCAGACCGTTCGTCAATCGGACGTGCGGTCGTGCATTTATTAAGGTTTAAAGGTCGCCGTTTTTTTAACTAAAATGATTGAAATTAGCGTATAGGCTTGATCCGGTGTCCGTTTTGGATGCTGTAAAATCCTATATTAGGGTAAAATCGCGCGCAGATTCCAAATTTGGGCTCAGAATTTGAAGATTCTAAGTAGAAATGACTCAAATAATAAAATCATTGATATTTATACCATAAAAACTCATAATTACATGGACATTTCTTTATTAGTGAAGATGGGTACGTTACACATGTTAACCCTCATTGGACACCTCTCCATCGTTGATGCTTCCATTGGAAACCGTCACTTTATTGGATATTGACATTAAAAATGCTAACATTGTATATTTTACATGTGTGATTGTGGCTTGTCTATAAAAGGCATGCCAGATGATTAATTATGAAGATTTCATGATTAAATTAAGTGTTTGCATAAGCCTATTTGGCCTTGGATAGACATGGACCTATATTTTAAGTATGGCTAGCCAAGGTGTGTGAATGATGCTAGGGGCCAAGATAAGGGTCAATTTGTATTCTCACCATTCATTCTCTTATTCAACTAATAGAGTGCTCTTCTTCTCTACTCTCTTGTGTGTCTTGATTGCTTGCGTAACTCAATTAGAGCTATTATATGCTCATTATGTATGTGTGAGTGCATGTGAGAGAGGTAGATTGAGTGAGAGGAGGGTCAAGCTTCCTTTGAAGTGTGGCGACAGCATTGGAGTGGAGCTTTGGAGTGTGGCTGTGTAGGCAACATCATCTCCTATGAGAATATAAGAACAAGCATTCACAAGGTGAGTGACACCTTGCCCATGAAATTGTGAGCTAGGTTATGAAAGATTAGCTTCTTTGTTTGAGCTTTTTTATGCTCCCGAGTGTGGTTAGGCAAAGCCCCATAACCTTGGTTAGTTCCTGCATGCTTTCTATGATTCAAGGGCTTCCCAATACCCACAATAGGTGTGCAGTAGTAGAGTACAAGAAGAGAGATTAAATGGAAGCTCAAGTGAAATTACAATGATGCATAAGGAGGGCAACACAAAGAGAGAGAGAGAGGGGGGGCACAATGGAGAGAAATTACACAACATAATGATGATGAATAAATTAGGATAATTCTTCCACCATGTACACTACTTTATAAGCATCAACATAAATTAGGATAATTCTTCCACCATGTACACTACTTTATAAGCATCAAGCCTCATCTTTTGATCTAGACCATAATAAGGGATGTTCACTTCCTAAAGGGGTGTTTACACCAATGGACACACTACTAGAATCTAAAATATGCAATGAACCCCCCCCCTTTGGAGTGATGGAGGTAATACCTAGATAACTTTTAAATAGATCATGTACCCTAAAGAAACAAGACAATGTCCCCACAAGTGGCTTAAAGGTTCATGAGCATGGCTCAGAGGCATAAAAGCATTTCTTAGAGTCTCATGTATCATGGCTTAGTTCCAAAGACTCAGAGGTCATATCCTACCTTGGAGATAAAGATAGCCTACATAATCATACCAAAGCAACTCCCCTCTCTCTAAGCATGATAAAGAGGAAATGAAGGAGCATTACAAAAAGAAGCCCAAGATTTTCAAATTTTAGGGGACATCCTGACAGAGAACCCATGAGTACAAATATTCAAATTTTGGGGACATCCTAGGAAGAGAACCCATACTAGAAATATATATATTTTTGGAAGTATAGAAACTTCTATTGATGTGTCGATGCAGATATGTCCTTTTCTATTGGCACACTACCAAGTGATGGGGACACTTGGGCTATCTTTTTAGGGTCAAGGGCCAAGGCAGAGGAGCTATCTGTATGCACAAAATGGAAGAAAATAAGGAAAAACCCCAATTTTTTGTTGATGCTAAAGCTCCGGCTTGATGTGGGAGGCTTAATGTTGAAAAAACCCAAAATCCTTATGGGCACTAGATCTCCAATTTGATGAATTTCTCCATATTGGAGAAAAGCCCCAAATTTCTTAAGTTGCAAAATGCTAGATTCTCATTCAATCTATGAAATCCCCAAATCTCTTGGGCGCTATACCTATATCTTTGTTTGGATTTGATGAGCTAACAAGAAAGTGGAAGCACATGCATATAATCATAAACAAAACAAAGTGAAAGCAACAAGAGAAAGGTTTTTAAAAAAATTGAACAAAGAACAAAGACATTATTTAAAGCATTTGCTCTCTCCCACAATGCCATATACGACAAAAGATAATATTAAGTTCATATTCATGCATACGAGCAATAAAAAAGTGGAAGCACATGTATATAATCATAAATAAGATAAAGGGAAAGCAACAAGAGAGTTTTTTTAACAAATTGAACAAAGAACAAAGACATTATTTAAAGCATTCTTTCTCTCCCACAACTCTATATACGACAAAAGAAAATATTAAGTTCATGTTTTCCTTAGAACACGTCATACACCACTAGAAGTAAAACTACTAAGGTGACTCATCAAGTTGAGGAATGTCTAAGAGGAGGGTGTCAACAATGTAATTTTCCTTCTTACTACCAATATAATGCGGCGTAGCATCTCTTTGCTTTGACATCCCAACTCCCCACATCTGGCAAAGATGTCAACTGTGTCACTCTCATCTGTGAAAGTGCTAAGCAACCACCTACAAGAAATAACATTGCTATAACGATCAAAACTCATAACATTGCATTATGATGCTAACCATCAAAACTACAAAAATTTGGTACGAAATTTGGAACAAGATTGACATACTTGTACAGATGCACAGATCGCTTTGCACCTCCTCGCATATACCAACCATTGTTCTCTCAAATGGAAACCATTGATTAGATTCCCCTATCAAATTGGATTTGGCATTAAATATTGTAGGTGATATTAATTGCCCTATTAATCTTTACGAGTGCATAATTTCCCCACCAAAATATCCCAATTTGCAAGGACTTAACCTATTAACAAAATCAATTGACATGAGAGCACTATGATTGAATAAAATTAATCAATTTGAGAGGGATTACTATGACACAATAGTGGTTGAAACTACTCTCCATTGTCATGGACATATCCAAAGCCAAAGTGAAAAGAGAACAAGATATAGAGTGTTCATACCTCATCTCCATTGTCATAGACATATCCATAGCCTATGTGAAGTGTATGAATGTGATACATAGTTAAACACCAATCTCTTTGTATTTTTTATATATGGCTAGGAAATGTTCTACCACGCCACAAGTCACAAACCACCCCTTGTTGGAGGCCACGTAACTATGCTACCGCCCAGGCTAGCTTTCATGAGATGAGTATTGATTCCACTCTAGGCATCCATCACTTGGGATTATCTCCGCTTTAAATCTAGTTGGGAAGTCAGCCCAAAATAACCGAGCAGCCATGACACATGGCATGCCATCATATGAGAGGTTTAGTGCATTTACTTCTCCAAAACCTCATCTACCCTGCAACATTCAACAAAGCATGCATGTAACTCATGAACATGTAGATGTGTTGGAGGAAAATGGATAGCATGATGGAAAAAAAGAACTCACAATTTTTGGTTCTACCATATAGTAGCAACATCAATTGGTATGATCATTGCTTGAGATAAATAATCTACCACTATAGGATG
This sequence comes from Cibotium barometz, assembly GCF_041138505.1. NCBI lineage: Eukaryota > Viridiplantae > Streptophyta > Polypodiopsida > Cyatheales > Cibotiaceae > Cibotium > Cibotium barometz. The sequence goes on from NC_141050.1 coordinate 21,978,741, forward strand.
GGAAGAATATAAAAAACATTGCAAATGCATTTTCTTCTTATAGATATCACATACATTGATATCAACACTATAGAATTGAAATTAACCAGATTTTTGTAGAGAAGCTTAACAAGAACAACTTCCATGCTTGGAGGTTTAGATTAACAAGTTTCCTGATGGGAAAAGGTTATTGGGACTATATTAAAGGTGAACATGAGGAGGCACAAGAGATACCTGAGATTAATGCAATTGTTGCTTCTGCAGATGTAAAAGAATACAAGTATTGGAATCAAGGAGCAAGGAAAGTCATGTATTGACTCTCTATTAGCATACAGGACACCATGATTGGGCATATACAACATGCCAAGTCACCCAAGGAGGCATAGGACACCTTGGCAAAGTTATATGAAACTAGCACCAAGACATGAAAGATTCAGTGGAGAAGAAAAACATGTCTATAAATGATTATGCCTTGAATATCAAGGGCATTGTGAAATCCCTTGCATCTATTGGTGTTAAATCTATTGATGATGGTGATAAGGTGGATGTATGTCTACATGGTCTCGGGCCACAATACAAGGCATTCAAGATGTCTATTTAGACTCAAGAGAACATTCCCAACATTACAGATTTGGTGTCAATGCTGATTATTGAAGAAAAGAGTTTGGGTTAAGACCAGTCTTCACAAAACAAAGGCAATTCGGAACAACAGTCCTTCTATACAAGTGCAAGTAGAGGATGAGGTAGAGGCCGAGGCTGTGGCCAAGGTGGTGGCCGAACGTGTAATCACAATTATGGTCAACAACAACAGTCCCATGAATCACAACAACAACATACATGTGGAAGAGGCTAGTTCAGAGAGGCAAGGGGAGTCAAAAAGGTTGTGGAAATTAGCAAAGGTAGCAAAATGATACACAAGGCTGTTTTTACTGTGGCAAATCTGGGCATGTGTAGGCAGATTGCTACAAGAAGAAAAATGACATGAGAAGTGGAAAAGTGCAGCAAAATAATTATGCATCTTCTAGCCGAAGTAATGAGGACAATTAAAGGTTGTTTGTTATGTGACATGTGCTTAATGCTGTGTCGAAAATGATGTATATACATGCAATGATGATGTATAGTATGTGGATTCAGGTACTTTAAACCACATGACCAATCATGGCAAGTGGCTCAAAAGAGGATATGAAAAATCTTGAAAAGCTAGGTTTTGTTGAAACACGGGATGATACTACTCATCCAATTGCCCATGTTGTAAATGTGCCATTATCTATGCAGATGATAAAGTGAAGTATCTTGCAAATGTACTTCACGTTCCAAATATTACAAAGAATCTAGTTTCTGTTGGCCAAATGATTGAGCAAGTTTCGCAGGTGCGCTTTAACCCTGATGGTTGTTATGTCGAGGACTATAAAGATAAGTGCAAGTTGGTTGCAAAAGACAATAGAGTGGGCATAATGTTTACACTAGATGTAAATATGCCTGAAGTGAAAGCTACAATGTTTGCACATGGTTCAGGAGTTGTTGCAGATACAGACATTTGGCATAAGAGAATTGGGCATGTAAATGTGCAAAGAATGAAGTCTATGCAGACAAAAGAAATTGTGACAGGTCTGCCTAAGTTTAAGGTTGATCGTATACGTATGTCAATTTGAAAAAAGCAAACAAAGCATGTATTTACACATGATAGAAATGTGAGCAGGAATGTACTAGATGTTGTGTATTCAGATGTATGGGGTCTTATAAAAAATACGTGTATGGATGGCCCGCGGGTATTATGTAACATTCATTGATGTGATCACACAAGGAAAGTGTGGGTGTATTTCATAAAGGAGAAGAGTTAAGTTTTCACTCATTTTCATTTCAGAGTGATGGCTGAAAAACAAACAAGAAAGCATGTGAAGTGCCTAAGGTTAGATGGAGGGGAGAGTACTTCTCCAATGAGTTCTTTGTTTTTTTGCAAAATAATGGTATTCAGAGACAGTTTACATGTAGATACACTTTTTGCAAAATAATGGTATTCAGAGACAGTTTACATGTAGATACACTTTGCAGTAAAATGGAGTTGCTGCTGAGAGAAAAAACAGACACATTACAGAGATAGCACAAGCATTGATGATGACAGAGAAGAATATGCCACATAGCTATTAGTCTGAAGCTTTTTCTACAATAGTTTTTATCATAAACAGGACCCCTACTGCAGTCATACATGATGTAATGCTAGAGGAAAATTCCATGGCAAGAAACCTGATTTGCCTCACTTGAAAGTTTTTGGATGTATTGCCTATGTGCATGTGCTAGATGAGTTGCGTATACGAAGCTAGATCCAAAGGCAGAAAAATGTGTGTTTATTAGATATTCCCTTGAGAAAAAGGGATATAGATGTTATAACCCTACTACACATGAGTTGAGGGTAAGTAAAGATGTTGTGTTTGATAAAATGAGTAGCTGGTATGTTGTTGAAAAAGATGTTGTTAGAGTTGATGTAACTGGAAATGTGATTGCATAGAATGCAAGTTAGTAATCACAGTCATTGAGTGGACCTGGAGAGTCCTCTTGTGTTTGTTCTATTGATAGAGCATGGAGTGGCAGAGGCTACATCAAAATACCAGTCTTGAAAATGCAATTGGTACAGCACGGAAAGGCAAAGAGAAGGTTGGTGAGCTTCTTAGTATACCCGCGATATTTTTGCAGGGAATTCTTATGTTGATGGAGAGTCTAGTGACTTGGAGGAGCAGAGACTTAATGATGAGCTTGGGATTCCAGCTATTAGAACACCTAGTGTAAGAAAGGCAAGAGAAGCTGCAAAAATACAAGGTAGTGATCATAGACAACACAAGTCGGGGAGATTTAGAAAACCTGTGAGAGGTTGACATCATATAATGGTTATGTCGCTCATCATTATGCATATATGGCTAAAGTTGTGCAAGATGTTGAACTAACATGTTTTGAAGAAGCTATTGGGAATTTAGATTAGGAGAAATCCATGGGTAAAGAAATGGCTACATTGGATGCAAATGAGACTTGGGACTTGGTGCCATTGCTTGAGGACAAGAAGGCTATTGGATGCAAGCAGGTGTACAAAATAAAGCACAACTCAGATAGCACAACTCAGATGGAAGTATTAGCAGGTATAAAGCAATATTGATCACCAAAGGTTATGCTCAAACTTATGGCATTGATAATGAGAAGATGTTGAACCCTGTAGCCAAGATGACAACCACCATGAGAGTTGTTATTGTGGTGGCTACATCAAAAGGATGGATTTTATAGGCAAATGGATGTTAAGAATGCGTTCTTACATGGTGATCTGCAAGAAGAAGTGTATATGGATCAGCACACCAGGTTATGAAGATGTGGGTCACCTTGATTTTATATGCAAATTGAGTAAAGCTTTATATGGCTTGAAACAGGAATCAAGAGCATGGCATGATAAGATAGCACAATATCTTATCACCATTGGCTTTCATGTGGAAGATGCTGATCATTCACTCTATGTGTGGAAGAGTGATAAGGGCCTTGTGGTAATCACAATCTATGTGAATGACTTGATTGTTGGGGGTGACAATGGAGAGAGGAAGTTGGGAGTGTGAAATGTCTCCTCAAGTAGAAATTTGACATGAAGGATTTAGGTGAGCTGAGATACTTTCTTGGCATTGAGGTCATTATGACGGTCTCAAAGGTATATGGCTGTCATAAAGACAATATGCATTGGATATGCTATCCAAATATGGTATGGCTAGTTATAAGCCAATTTCTATGCCTTTAGATTCAAATGGCAAGTTAAGTGCAGTTGTTGCAGGTGAGATTTTGGAGAACCCCACTATGTACAGGAATATAGTGGGTAGCTTGATTTACATAACAATCACTTGGCTAGATTTGAACTATACAGTTAGATTGCAGAGTCAGTTTATGTAGGTTCCTTGTTGGAAGCCACATTTGGATGGTGTGAGGTGTACATTGTGCTATGTGAAGTCTACAGTAGACTATCGTCTCTTTTATGAGGCTGGTACTACCAGAGTTACAAGTGTTTGGATACACCAATGTAGATTGGGCTAATAGTATCATAGATACAAATTCTACCAATGGATTTATGTTTTGGTGTTGTGGCATGGAGCAGCAAGAAGCAACCAGCAGTTGCCTTGCAGGTTGACAAACATGTTATCATCTATTGTCACAACCTTAGTAGTATACAGTTAGCAAGGAACCCGATTTTTCATGCATGGACCAAACACATAGAGGTCCACTATCACTTCATCAGAGAGAGGGTCTTAGCAGGAGACATTGATCTCATGTATGTTAGCACAAAGGAGCAGGTAGGTGACATTTTCACAAAAACCTTGGGAGAGAAGCTTCGCAGATTCCAGACTATGCTTGGAGTCCTAGAGATGGAGCTGAGCTTGAGGGGGAGTTCTATAACTAGACTACACTAGCTACTACTAGTCCACCACTGAGTTATGGCATACTTATCTTGCCAGCTCACTCACTTAGAGTGTTCACATTATGGACCGCATGTACATAGTACTTTAGTGCTTATGGTATATTTCCCTTATCTCTTTAGTAGAACCCTTTTGTTGAGAAGAAGCAAAAGAACAATTTTTAGCCTCTCATCTTGTGTGTTCTCTTCTAGGTTTGTGTGAGTGTGTGTGTGCTCAAGATCTCTTCCTCCCTACAACTTTTCACATGGTTGTTACTACGTGGGCCGCACACCGCAAGTCTGGACTACAAGTGTATATGCCGCATTGCGTACCTTAAATGAATAGTCATTATGGGATCTCAAGGGGTGTAAACGAGAGGTCGCACCTGTCTAAATCCTACGACCATGTAACTATTTTAAAGGCTATATGCATGTGTATTCTAAGGCAATCAAGCAATCAGGAAATCTTAGCACTAATCACTACCTAAGTAAGAATCTAAGCTAAGGGCTCTGATACCAGTGCAATGAAGGGAACCTAAGGGTTGCACTTATTAGCATGGAGTACACACATGTCCCACTCATCATAGGGAGTAGAACCTATTGCACTCATAATGGAGTACACAGATAGCTTCTAAAGAGGGAGAAGTTCACCATGGAAGCTTAGAGCTCCAAAGAGTAAGAGTACTCATGAAAGTATAATGATCAAAAAAAGGTACAATGCCCATGAGACCTATACCTAATATAGCCCAAGGCCCCCCAAAAGTACACATATAAATGTCCCTAAGCCCAGGTGCATAGGCCCCATTCCCATGTGCATGTGCAACAAAATCTACTTTATTATAGAAAGAAAAAAATGCAAGAGGGGAAGAAGATGACGAGGATGATGTTAGTACATCACAGTATTCTGATAGAGATTCCAAGGATAACATTTGGCCCATTGAGACAACCCTAAAAATTGACAAAGTGGATCATGCTACAACATAAGAAGGTCGCTCTTTTACTCATGATTGATTAGTTTTATTATTAAATAGTTGGACTACTAATGTAGATGATTTGGTTATGGGTGCTGATAAGCTTAGTAAGAGGTGAAACACTAGGTGCACCATTTTGACATAATAATCCACCTAGCCTAAGTGTTTTGACACCAACCCAAATGAATTTTCTAGGTATGATTTTAATAAATAGTAATGACAATGTAATGTATATGTGTAATGAATGTACTTACAAAATACATATGCTTTGTAGGAGTGTCTCATGGTATAATAAGTACAAAAGTCCTTGGTGTTCCAAGCAATATCAAAGTGCAAGTTTCTCTATTGTTGTAGAAACCACAGTGCACTTAGGTGTACTAATCAATTATGCATCACATGTGTAATGACAATAAATGTGTTTTTTTATGTATTATGTAATGATAATAAATGTGTAATTCTTATCAACATGGTATAGTAGGGCATACTTTTGCGAAGGTGAGAGAATTTTTAAGAGATCCTTTCAAGATAGGGTGTGCAATTCCGAACCAGAAGAGTCTAGAGGAGCTAGTATGTCTTCAAGATATGTTACAAAGTGTCAAAAAGAGGCAAACTAGACCTTTTAAATTAAAGGTGTCAAATACAAGTACAAGATGTGATTGTATTATTGTAGTGAGGTTTCCCATAGAAGGTTCCATTTATGGCTTTCCCAATGACATTATTGAATCCCAATGACATTATTGAATCTCTATACATGTAAGTGATCAAGAGAAATTTTTCAACATCAAGACCTTACATGTTATTGTGTTTATGCTAGACACAAATTCTCCTGTTTTCATGTCTATGTCACGTAAATGGAGACAAGCCTTCATTGCTCTTGATTTGTGATACCATACTTGACAACAATGGATCCCTTATTGTTGGTACTATGAATCAAGTGACAACCATGATAGGGAAGGCCGAGAAATATAGCTTTATATTGGACATTGTGTTGAATGTGCAATGTACAACAAAGATTGGAAAGGCTTTTGGACAAGAGGTGAGTAACACTAACCATAGAGGTGCTTATGATTCACATAAAAGGTTTCCATTGAATAACACTTTTTATTACAGTTAATCTTCTGATACTCTTGCGCACACACATACCCTTGTTGCTCTGCTACCTTCATAAGCATAGTTGGAGTAACCCATGCCCAACCTTTTTTTCCTGATTATATCATTGATCCTTGCACTAGTATGCACTAGGGAAGATGCCCAAATGGGACATCATGGAATGGTATGGCATAAACATATAAGTACTCCAAATTATGGGTGGTCCAAATCAGTGTGGAGTTTAGAGAAATGTTTTCTTTGCACAGTAGATGTCAACATGGATATGACTTTTGGGATGGCTTCTTAAAGTAACATGCAAAAGGAGGGCAAAGTGATTGTAGACCTTTATGATGCAGGATATGAAGATCATGCTATGGTAGCATGAAAATTAGGCATGAACATTGCTTGTATTGATCCCAAAGAGGTTGTTATGGAGCATGAAAATTAGGTATGGTAGCATGAAAATTCGGCATGAACATTGCTTGTATTGATCCCAAAGAGGTTGTTATGGAGGGTGTCTTGATGAAGATGTCCTTGTAGTGCAATGAAAATATTTGTTTATGAATATTCAAGTGATTAGGTTTAACAATTGTTTATGATTATGTCATGCATATTGGGGTTTTAAATTAAATATGATTGATGGTCTCAACAATGGTTATGCTCAACATGTCATATAAGATAATAAAGTATTGACATTTTGCGTATTGTGTACATGAATAAGGTAGTGTTAAGTTTGTAGACTTGAAGGATCTATAGGGATAAAATCAATTTATGTGTATTGTGTTAATAAATGAATGATAAGTTTGTAGCCTCACATGAATAGAAGAACAAGAGAGAGCAAGAGAGATGCGAGAGGTGACAACATCCATAAGAGAAAGGGAACATGAAGAGAGAGAGAGAGAGAGAGAGAGAGAGAGAGAGAGAGAGAGAGAGGATGTTATCTCCATTTCACAGCTTCAATCCAAAACATCAAGATTGAGAGAGAGAGAGAGAGAGAGAGAGAGAGAGAGAGAGAGAGAGAGAGGATGTTATCTCCATTTCACAGCTTCAATCCAAAACATCAAGATTGATAAGAAGGAAGAGTTAAAATGAGTTAGAAGTTGAGAGACAGTGATAGACTAGTAATAAAATAGAGGGGAGAGGGTTAAGGTTCAAGACAGGGAGGAGGGAGGAAGGGGGATAGAGAAGGAGAAGGGGGAGAGAGAGGGAGACAAGAGAAAACCACCATACAAGAGATGGTAGGGGAGACACACACACACACACACACACACACACATACAGAATGGGGAGTGAGACAAAAGAGAAGAGAAATAAATAATACGAGATATAGAGATGGTAGTAGAGAGATATGAGGGTGGGAGAGGGCAAGGGAAAGAGGTGGTTGGAGAGAGAGAGGAGAGGGAGAGAAGAGAGTGTGCTAGAGGTGCCAGAGGAGAGAGAGGGAAGAGATGGAGAGATGTGAGACGGTTGGAGAGAGAGAGGAGAGGGAGAGAAGAGAGTGTGCTAGAAGAGAGAGAGAGAGAGAGAGGGAAGAGATAGGAAAAGAGATGGTAGGGGGAGAGATAGAGAGAGATATGGTAATATATAGAGAGAGAAAGGGAGGAGCAAGGTTGGAGGGGAGGAGCTAGGCTAGGCTAGGAAGTGGTGGGAGGAGATGGTGGTTGAAAGAAAGTAACATCTAGCTTAGACTTGGATTATATTAGATTAAGGAGATTAGTCTAGGTTTAGAGAGAAAAGAGAGTAATGTCTTGTATTATCAAGATTAACAAAGTTGGCTCCCAAATATGGCCTATTTGGTATATATATATATGACCACCCCTTTCACACTATCATAAGTGTTGTCCACAGGCATGGTCCATTGGCCTTGGGCCCATTATTCATATGAGACCATTTACTTTGTTACAAACCATCCACACCCAAGAGATTTCGTCCTCAAAACCATTGATATGTACAACAGGGATTATAATATAGGGAGATTTTTATTTAAAGCTTTTTGAACCCACCCCCAAAAATAGAGCTTTTTGTACACATGATGTTATTACAAACAAAGCTCCCTCCTTTCATTAGTGGTAGTGATAAACATATAGAAAAAGGATGTGTACCAAGTAGAGAGATAACTAGAAAGACATATAGAGAGAGAATGTGTACCTAGGAGAATAAAAGTAGAGAGAGAACAAAATAACACGCATATTAGTGGAGAGATAAAAATTGTCTCATGAATATTCTCAAAGACTGAGCAGAATATTAAACTTAAAAATAAATTTTATTCACAAAAATAATCACCCTCTCTACAATAAAAATTAGCAACCAGACATGACAAAATGCCCTTTAGTAAATGAAAGCTGTGCTAAAATGCCATCCCCTAGATTTAGAAGTAACAACTAAACCAAAGAGAGATACATTTCATCAAATCCCAATGGAGGCCTACATTGGGATTTAGAAGTAACAACTAAACTAAAGAGAGATACATTTCATCAAATCCCAATGGAGGCCTACATTGAATCCCCTTTAGCAAAAAAACATTGATATCATCTCCTATGAAGGCTCTACATTAAAAAGTAGTAACTAGAACAAAAAGAGATACATATCATCAAATTACAAATGAGAAACAAAATATTGAATGTCCTTCAATTATCAAAAAGCTACTCAAAATGTTGAGTTTGTAGGAATCCTATGATTTAGTTGGCTTCATTAGACGATGTTGTCCGAGAGTAACTGAATATCCCATTCTTGTAGTGTCGGCTAATGTATACTCATGTGTTGGTGTTGATGTAGTCCACGAACACGTAAATAGATGAAATACATATGTTTACATGCCAGAAAAGTTTTCTTATTCTCTTCTCTCTTTTGGAAATCAGGGCAAGTGGCGCGCCAAATCCTTCTCCACAATGCCCATGATTCTCTTGTTGGGGGTCATAGGGGTATTAACAGTACCTTGGAGAAGTTAGAGAGGTCATTCTATTGACCTAAGATGCGACGGGATGTCTACCATCAGGTTCCAATCATGCCAGATATGTCAAAAAGTGAAAGTTTCTCATACCAAATAGGCAGGGTTGCTTCAGCCTTTGCCTATTCCCGAGAGACCCTTGCACAACATGCCTTATCCCACTTTACATGTCATCATTCATGTGGCACTCCCTTTTCCACTTCTTTGGTCAACACTCACACACCATATATGTGGCATTCTTATCTTACCACAATATCTTGCACCTCTAGGGTGCTTTCACACACTCAACCAAATAACCCATTCATTTTACATTGCACATTTCAACATTACATTGATTATTAGTGCAACCATCAATAGCAACAGTGCATCCATATGATGGTACATAATAAAATACTTCATAGTATCCTTATGTGAGAAGACAAAATTTGACATGCTCATTTGGTGTAACACATGTCTCTTCTATTAGTACCGCATTCAACTCAAAGGCTCTGGCTATCTTTTTCTTTGCCTCTTTTTATATTCCATGTCGCCACTTTTTTCTCTTCTTACTAGATGGAGGGGTAATTTCATCCATGCCCGAAACTCCATGATTTGGATCAAATCTTTAAAACAATGGTCATACACAAAGGAAAACCAGCCTCTTGAAGTAATTTTACTTCAATAATTGACATGTTTTTTCCTTGGAAATTGGCCATATCCTAGGTAACTAAGGTACAATATTCACTTGCTTATCCACATTCCATGTGTGTTGAACATCACGATTGCAAACCACATCCACTAAGATATTTGTTTTCCATTGTATTCCCTTGCTGACCTAAAACAAGGTGCAACTTCTCTTTGGGGATCTGCTCTCTATGTAGGAAGGACACTTTAGCCTATTTATCACCCCAAAACATTTACGCTTGCAAAGAATAGGCATTTTTCCTTATTTCCCACATAGTTTCATGCACATTCTCCTCAATTAGATTTTGCTCATCCATATTTTTTGCTTTGTTGCTTTCTGAGAAGACTGGTCACATGATGGTTATGTTGTTCATCCATTTGCTACACATTATCATGTTCCATGTTTACATTTCTGTCTTCAAAACTAATATGTCTTGGTCTTCCTCTAAGCTTGTGCTGTTTTGACTCCATCACATACCTTGGCTTGTGTGAGCTAGTTGCAATACTCCCTTTTTTCTTTCTCTGCACTGTCTCCTTGTCTCCATGAAGTATATGCTGCTCAAACAATGGTGTACCTGCTACTGCCATTTGCATTACATTGGCAATCATAGTAGGGGTCAGAGTCCTTCCCATTGAAACTATATTTAATAATGTTTCCCTATCAGGTCCTATTCCCATATAGCGACGAGTCTCAAAACCTAGGTAATTTGCACATTGCATGTAGGAATTAATCACATCTATAACACAAGCATCAAGAGTGATATTTTTCTTGCACCTCCTTCTTGTGCTAACCAACTAGCATGTACACTCTTTGAGAGATTTGTGTTAGGTATTTTTGCTCTTTCCCATGGGCTATAAGAGGCCTGACCATACATCACAAAGCACACAATTATGAAAAAACAACTTGTATTTAAAGGCTATAAAAGGAATTAAATAAAGCCATTGTACCTCATGTTGACTTCCCCAGTGGATAATTCTTTCTTCCCACCAATTAAACCATCACCTCAGAGCTTTTATATTCTCTTTCAAAACATTGTCTTTTCCCCACCAATCCTTGATAGAGGTGGCTTATTTTGCTGCACACTCCGATGTTTGAGCAAGCCTCCACGCTTCACACATGTCGAGATGTGTCTATCTATGGTGAGGTAGCACCAATTTTTTGGTGTGCTTCTGTAGACTCTATTTCCAATGAAAGAGACAAGAACATTCTCGATCATCTAACACATTGTCAGGGCCTCCATTGTACATAGTTTGTATTGCAATCCAATTGGCCCCAACCTCATCAACCATAAATCCAATTGGCCCCAACCTCGTCAACCATAAATCCTCCAAAGTCAACTACTAGGAATCCTTCTTCTTGCATAACATTGTTAAGATTTTCCAAGAATAGAATTTGTCTCTGCATCCTCCTCTTTTGTGTCAGGGCCTCCATTGTACACAGTTTGTATTATAATCCAATTGGCCCCAACCTCGTCAGCCATAAATCCTGCAAAGTCAACTGCTAGGAATCCTTCTTCTTGCATAACATTGTTAAATTTTCCAAGAATAGAATCTGTGCCTCTGCATCCTCCTCTTTTGTTTCACATATAGTGATTACCGTCAGGCTTTTAAAACTACAGATTTAAATTAATTATTTTACAATATGTCTACTTATTGCATGAAATAAGTATTTTATGAATCATAAACACAAAATTAATTTACACAAACCTTGGTTCACACACCGAACATGACATGGTGGCCCAGCCATCAACTCTATGAGTGTGATCAAAGTGCACCCAAGAATCGTGCAAGTCTCTAGAGCCAATTCAACGCATCCTATTTACTAGATCAACCCCTGAACCTCTTCCTTTTCTGGACATCTTGAAGAGGAAGCACTTGTCAGAGGCTTTTCCTTGACCTAGGAATCGACCACCATGGAAAAAAGGAAACATACATCTTTTCTTGAGTTGCAAAATGTTGTCAAAACCATCCCCAATGACCAAAGTGTTCTTCTTCTTCTCATCGGCAACAATGCTCCTAAACTTGCATAGAAAATTAAAGTGTTAAATTTTATTATGGATTATATAATTTACTCTAGACAATGGACTTTAAAAATCAAGCCTTTGATTTTGAACAAGAGGTAACAACTCTTCAAAAAAGTTATTAAGCTCTGATTCCCCACTGATTCATTATGATTAAATGTTAAAAAGTCCATAAGAAGTTGTCGAGCCACAAGCATATGTATTTTTCTACGCCCACTACCTGTATTGTAATTCAAAAATGTATCCCCACGAGCCTCCTTAGTCTCTCAATATAGTAGCCCTTGAGGTTCCCGGCTCAACTGAATGACTATGCTCACGTTGGTGTATCATTAGTCGTGTCATACATTTATCTTCAAGAATGATGTAATAGAGTGAAAAGAGACGTGTATACACACAATGAACAACGTTTTTGCAATATTGACATGTGATTTGTGCCCTTTCTTCTTCAGCTAATATTCCTTTAGATACTCTGTTATCCAAAAAACCATGGAAGAACCTATCGTTAAATTGCTGATTATTCTTATAACAGATGCAAGAGTATCTTTGACATTGGAGAGCACCAAGACAATAATTAATCTTAACATTGCATGGCATTGACATATTAGATTTCCTTGGCCTTGACCACATATGAGGATCATATTTATGTTGCATCCCATCCATACTGGATCCCTTTCCAAATATTGGTGGAAGCTCAAAAATAACATTACCACCATATGCTATTGGTATCTCTATTACAACCTACTAGTCCTGATGATTTTGCTAAGAGCTTTTTAATTCGATTTTACCCCTGGCATTCTGAAGCAGCCAAGGAATTATATGATTAACAGAGCCAGTAGCATTGTCCTCCTCACTACTATCAACATCAATCTGAATAGTGTTATCCATGCCTGTTGATTCATTTTCTAAGATTTCAATCTTGTCCAAAATTTTGCCCAAAGGTTCTTCATCTTTTGCACCTAATGGAGTACTCTCCAAGTCTATAAACTCAATAGAATCACTTCCCTCAACTTTAGAGCAATTTCTATTGCTATTTGAACACTTTCATTCTCACTATCTGCTACATAATAAGCTTCTTGACAATGGACAATACAATACTCCATTGACAAAGATGAATCAACCAAGAAGTGTAGTTGACCATCAACATCTCTGTGTGATGGTATTTCTACCTCTGATTTCATTTCACCATATTGCAATATAGCATGCAAAGTTATAAGCTTATAGTTATGTAGTAAAAGGCTCTGTAAAAAATGTGCACCTGTAGATACACAGATCGAGATATGGTGTCAACTCCTACAGTCCATGAGATAGAAGCTTTGTGTTCCATTCTACAAACAATGCTCCTTTCTACTCTATGAGTAAGAAGCAATATGCACTAGCTTCTAGTTTTTTAGCAAAAAAAACACGCTTTTTCACAATGTAGTATCATTGCCTTTTTAGCTTCCACATAAATTTATAAAAGCCTAAATTTAATGTACCTAAATTTAATTTAACTTAATGAGTTTAAATGAGAACTAAATTTAATTTAACTTAATGAGTTTAAATGAGAACTACATTTATATATGTTGTTTATTCAAATTATAATTTGATGAAAGTATATAAACAAAAAAGAATATTTTGTATTAAGAACTGATTTGATTCTCATTAAAGATGAGGAAAACACTTGTTTCAAAAACTATTCTCTACCCATCATCATTTAAAGTTCACAACCATCCCTCACTTACACTTCCACTCCTACTCTCCCACGAAATTAATATCATTTAAAGCTTGAGGGCTTTTCGGCTTCTAATTTTTACTTTTTTTAGCTTCTAATTTAAAATTATATTCATTTTATTAATCTCCTAATTTTAATTTTTTGTGCTTCTATATATACTTTACCATATATAAGATCCTATAAGTAAATATATGTGTTATATATATACACTTAGATATAGTATATATAAATAACACTCAGATATAATATAACTATATATTTAATATTTATCATATACTTTTATTAGATATATAGTAGATTAAGTATATATTTATATATATAAACTATATATATAATATATATTATATACAGTCCTATATATATACTATATCTAAGTGTGTAAATAAATACAGTATATCATATATATATACTATATATACACCCTTGCCAGCTGGCCATAGAGCTACTCTATGGCGGCCAGCCCAGCAAGGGAGGGCACTGCGGGGGGGGGGGGGGGGGGGGGGGGGGGGGTTTCTCCCCTTGCCCTCCCTTTCTGGCTGGCCACCTCCACAAACCGGAAAGGGAAAGCAAGGGGGGGAACTTTGCCCCCCTTGCCCTCCCTTGTTGGCTAGGCTTGCCGCGCCCGCTGGCCTAGTGGCAAGGGAGGGCCGCAAGGGAGGATTCCCCCTTGCCCTCCCCTGCAGACAAAGCCAAAGAGCAGTGCATGCCTTGCTCTCTTGCCGATTGGGATGGCAAGGGGGGAAACTTCCCCCCTCCCTCACTTTTCCCCCCTTACCCTCCCTTGCCACCCCACCGGTAAGGGAGGGCAAGGGGGGGCAAGAGGGGGGTGGAAGTTTCCCCCCTTGCCCTCCCTTTTTGGCTGGCCACCAGAGCCGCCGTCGGCAAGGGAAAGCAAGGGGGGAAACTTTGCCCCCCTTGGCTAGGCTTGCCGGTTGATCGCTTGGTAGCAAGGGAGGTTGGGGAGGGGGAGTGTCCCCCCTTCCCCTCCCTTGCAAGCCGAGCCACAGAGCTATGTGCACGCTCTTCTGTAGCCGGTCGACCAGCAAGGGAGGGCAAGGGGGAAAACTCCCCCCCCTCCCCCACTTTGCCCCCCTTGCCCTCCCTTGCCCCGCCCAGCCAACAAGGTAGGCCAAGGGGGGGATTGGGATTTCCCCCCCTTGCCCTCCCTTTTCGGCTGGCCACCGCAGCTGGCAAGGGAAAGCAAGGGGGGAAACTCCCCCTCCCCCCCCTGCGCCCCTAACTTTTTCCCCCTTTCCCTCCCTTGCTAGCCGGTGGGGCCGCAGAGCAGTGCACGCTGCTTTGTGGCTCGGCGTGCAAGGGAGGCAAGGGGGGCATGAGAGGGGCAAAATTTTCCCCTCTCATGCCCCCTTTTTCAATTGGCCCACAAAGCAGCGCGCACTGCTCCGTGGCTAGGCCAACAAGGGAGGGCAAGGGGAAACTTTGCCCCCTTTCCCTACCTTGCCGAGACGACCGCCAAGGGAGGCAAAGGGGGGCAAACTTTGCCCTCCCTTTCATGTGTGTCTTCAAACATGTGCATGCACACATGCATATGCGTAACCATATCTATATATTTATAGTGACATATCTTCACACAAAATATATATCAAGCAATTCTTGGTGGTGTTTCCCTTTTTTTATCTACAATTCTAATCATGTGGGTCCCTTGGTTTGTGGTTGTTCTCAAGCTTTCAAGTCCTTTACCCAACCCGTTTGCCCTTGAATAGGTTCTTTCTCATTAGGTTTGTCAAATGCAAGTCTTAAGTCTTTCCATTAGTCATGCACTTAAGCTTCTTCTAAACCATAAGCATTGAATGGACCTATTAAATCTTGATGGCAAATGGCTCCAATAGACATACCCGAATTTTCTTTGCGGAATATCTTGACTTGGCATCGTATGTGCTTTGTCCATTTTACTAGTATTTTGCGCAAGAGACGCAACCTTTTATGGACGAGGGTTGGAAACCTTTTTCCACAACTTTAATCGGACATCAAGTAACCTATTTTTCTTTTTGAATTTCATTGGTATCTCCGGCCAAGTGAATGTGATAAGAGTTTCTTGTGATGTGATTTCCTCATTGCCCTTCCTTGTTTTTTGGGCATTTTGCAATTGTGCAAGCGGTGGTTGTTTAAGTTCATTTGTTGTTGGGATTTTATGCTTATTGGGGTTGACTTTTCTACATTTTTCTCTTCTTTCGTGGTAATTTCCCTGAGTTGGATAACCCATGGCACCCACATTTTCTTTAGTGCTTGATTCTAACCTTGTCTAGGTGAAACAGTGTGTTTTTGTGACAAAATTAAGTTGCCCTTGGTCTTGCTATGCTTTCTCAATCTTGTTTTCTTTGTCATATACTGTTGTGGGTTGCTTTAGCTTCAGAACCCATCATGAGTCTCTAACACCTTTTTTGGACTTTTCTGGAATCCATCTCTTTACCATTGTTTTGGTGCATGAACCGTGTTTAGCTGAATTTGCCATGTGTCTTCTTGTATCTTTCATTTACCTAGGCCTTTGTGCATGATATCCTAGATCCACCTTGATTTAGGGTCCCAACGGTATTCCTTGTTTGTCTGCTCAAGTGTCTCATGCATTGTTCTCGTGATTGACTCCACTTCATAGACTAAGATAGTGGCTAGGTCTTTATGCATAGGATCCTCTGTTTGATGTACTTATCTCCCCTACTCCTCTATATTCAATGTTTTCTATATTCAATGTTTACCCTTTTTACCACCTCTAGCCCATAGGCTAGCATAAATGGCATTCGCCATATGCTTGTCTTGAGTGCAGTGTGGTAAGCATAAAGAAAGACCATGTCTCTCAAATTCTGCTTCAAATCAGCATATTGCTTTTATCTGTCCTTGAGTATGGAGATTGTGCTCCCAATCTGATCTTCCTACTTCACAATGTTGGTCAAAATTTTGCACCATGTTTTATTGGTTTCCTCTGCCTACCCACCATTACCTTGAGGGTGATACGGGGTAGATTTTCTAAGCACAACCATAAATTTTGTGACCAATTCCTTGATTACTTTGTTAACCAAGTGGTTTCCCCTATCGTTGACCAATTCAATTGGGGACAACCAAATCTCAAAATCACATTTTCATAAAGAAACTTTGCGGTTGCTTTTTGCATCATCAGTCTTTATCGTTTTTTCTTCAACCCACTTGGTGAAGTAATCTGCTGGCACTATGATATTCTTGTCTTTAGTGTGTTTAGTAGAGCAAGTTTAATAGGGCCTACAAAATCAATGCCCCACGTTTTAAATGGTTGTTGAGATAAAACCTACTTCAAGGGAATTTTGTCCAACCCAATTGGGTGATTGACTCTTTGGCAAACATCACAAGACTTGCAAAATTGTGTTGCATCTTTGAATAAAGTGGGCCACCAAGTCTTAATTGCATCACTGCACAAATTGGATTACCCAATATATCTCTCTTCATCATTTGGATCAATAAGGACCTGGTTATAACCACTAAAACCATCTAAGAAGCTATAAACTTCAAATCCTGATACTCTTTCCAAAACATCTTCTGTGTGAATGGTAGGGGATAATGGTCTCTCCTTTGGCATGCATTTAGCTTCTTTAAATTGACATAGATTTGAAGATTTTTATTTATCTTAGGTACTATGACAATCAGTGACACCCAGTTAGTGTGTTCGATTTCATGAATAAAACAACCACATCGTGCAATTTTTATATCTCTTCTTTGATCATTTCTACACATATTTTGGATTGGTTTTGTAGGGTCCATAAGCTACTAGATTTGCATCATCAATCAATGGGATGGTCCTTTCATATCCTTGTAGCTCCATGAAAAACAGTCCTTGAACTCCATTAATAGTGCTTTGCTTCTGTCAAATCCCCTCACATAGACTAGTTTAGGTTCTTCCCTACTAGGCAGTGCTAGGTCCACCTCCTTGGTTTTAGCCGGCCCATCATATACTTCATTTTTTTCTCCATCCGTGCTCTTGAGGTGGTGCAATCACCACATCACCTTCTAGGAAGGTCTTAAAATGCTTTGGACATCAATCTTGTTTGACTTCTTATCCCCGCTTGACTTGGATGATTTTGATGATGATACCATTGATTCCATACTGATAAAGATTTTGATGAAATTGATGACATAGACTCAAGATTATAATCTATCAACTCTTTGACTGAACTTTTATGTCTACTTCTATATTTCCATGTGCTTGGTGTAATGTGTTCTAGCCCTTCTGGGTTCATCAGCCCTTCATTTGTTTCTGTAAGTCTTTCTTTCATTTCTTTGTTAGTAATTTCTAAAATTACTTCTATTTGCATCAATAACTCTTCATCATTGACTGCTTCTTCACTGGGGAAGATATCATCGTCATCCACATTCGTTAGATGATCCTGACTTTGGGTCTTCTACCTTTGTTTACCCTTATGTGACGTATAAGACATTGATGGTGCCCATTTTAACTCCCATTTTCTACACATTTCATCTACATCTACTTCCTTTCTAGTGTGGTGTGGTATTCTTCTCCACTTGCCTCGTGGACATGGACGAGTAACTATGCAACATTAGCTGGGTTTGGTGGGGAATCCTCTGGGAACCTTAGGCTCCTCTCTATGTCCAGATTAATGATAACGCCTATGTTGATGGAACAACCTAAGGGCAATGATGAGTTCCTAGTGATGTGCAGGCACTTCTAATTTTGACACCTCATTCCAAGTCGGTTCCTTATCTACTAGAGAAGAAGAATTATTTTATGAAGATGTCTCAAAGGAAGAGGGAACTTCCTCTACCACTATACATTCCCCTTCTTAATTCCTATTTCCTCCACACCATGATAATAAATCCCTAGACTATCAATTATTGCTAGCTCATGCATCTAATTTATGTGTTCATCACTTTTTATCTCCTCATCAACACTATTGGATTCATTACTTGTCCTTGTAGTTGTATCTGACGCTATGCCAAATTCTCTAATTTCCCATTGGTTTTGTAATCCATGTGTTAGGGTCGATTCTAATAGCCCTTTCCCTATTTTGTAGTCAAACAAGATAACTTCACCAATCATGTATCGCCCCAGCGGTCCTTAGCATGATCTTCCCAAGATTGCATCAAATGTGGGTGGAAACTTTGATCAAGGTAGTACCACTTAGTATGAACCTTGCAATTCTAACCGGTACATCCCTCATGAGACCCATTGGCTTTATTCTTTCTTGATTAGCTAGTTTGATGACAAATTCTATCCTCTCAAGCGGTTCTTGATTACTGCGACGCTCTTGTCCTTCCTTGCCATCAACTTCAAGGATATTGACTGATGTGCTTGGAACTGACCTTCTTACGTCTGGAGGACAGGATGTGTTCTCTAAATTTGGGGCTCTCATGGGACAATCATGGAAGAGATGCCCTAGTCCACAATCCCTAGATAAGGCTTGAAATTGGCATGGCATTACCTTATTTGGGCAATCTGCAATCCTATGGTTCCCTCCATATCCATAACATTTCATTGGTTTCCTTGGTGCATATTGGGCTACTACATACATAGGGATGAAACCACCTTGTTCATCCTCCATATAATAAAGTATGTTTTAATCTAGCTCATGTGAGGAAGAAATCCTTCATCATTTGTTTCCTCATCATCATACTCTAATCTTTCCTCCATTGTCACTACTCTTTGGAAGCACTCATCTAGGTTTTTAGATGCTTCTACCTCTTCCATTCTTTGAACCTCCCTTTTGATTCGTCTATTTAGACTTGCAATAAAGTCCTTTTTAAGCCCATTCATCCTCGGGACATTTTTCTATGAGACTTTGCATTCTAGCGATGTAATCTCTCACCTTATCCTTCTTCTGTTCTATTTCTCTTAATTGGAGTATGGGTTCATCCCAAAATACTGCAGGTTGGAACCTAGTGATAAAAGTCATAGAGAGATTCTACCATTCCTTGGCCTCTTCTTGTAGATCCACAGACCAGTCCCCTCTATTTCCTAGTAGGCACAATGGAAAAGCTCTCTGTATGAACTCTTTCCCTTCTATTGTAGCCAGAAGTTAATTAAACCCATCAACAACCACTAAGAAAGCAAGTGGCTTCAAAGTGTTGTAAATATTTTAGAGCATCCCCTTGACATGTATACTTTTGCAAATGCTTTGGAATTGTCAAGGGTTTTGGTGTTTTTTTGCCATTTCATCCTTGGAATCGAATTCTGACTCCGAAGCAAATAGTGGACTATTCCTAATAAGCGGCCCTTCATTCAGGAACTACTCAATTGAACTTTTTAAATTTGGTCGAGGCGGCCCCTCTGTTAACCCATGGCGGACATTGAGATGTACTATGTTTTACGTCATTAATTTAAATATTCTGAGTCATGGGCCGGGCTTGTCGGCACCATAGGTTAAGGATGAAGGGATTGGGTGATCGCCGATGAGAGGCGCACCTTGAATATTAGTAGGATAAGGGTTAGGGTCGGCCGGCCATGTATGGGCGCCCAAGTGTGAACGGCCAAGTCACCTATAAGAGTCAAATGTAACCCTAAAATCCTCAGAGTGAGAGAGCGATCGAGCACTGTGTAGCGGCACGGCGGCGGAGAGGCGGTAGAGCGGCGACGGCGGCTCCTCCTTCATGGCTGCGACGCGGGAATCCTTCAAGGCGGCGGTTGAGTGGTGAGTGACACACCCTTTGGCATTCTGTTTGAGCTTCCTTCCCTGGTTGTATGCTTGCAGCCATTCGTGGCTCGCATACGGTGTCCGGCAAGTCCCCAGCTACGACCTGTGCGGCAAAGGCGCACATTTTTGGCGCCGCTGCCGGGGAGTTGCCCTGCACCAAGCTCCAGTTTGCAGCTCGGCTGCTGCGTGAAGTTTAATCTGCACTGTAGGAAAGCGACTGTGTGTTTGTTGTTGAGGTGTTTATGTGGTTTTCAATCTCTGTTTCTGCAATTTGTCTTCTGCATTTCTGTTTCTTTTGTTATTTTTTCGCTCCGCGTGTGGGCGTGCGTTCTGTTATCTGGTTTCTGCGTGTGAGAGGGATTTTTGAATCCCCAGATCTGTGCTGTGTGTGCGAACTGCACCGCGGCCAAGGCTGAACCCTAAGGAAACCCTAGAAAACTTATCTCACAAAAAAAAAAACAGAAAATTAAAAATAAAAAAATAAAAAATAAAAAATAAATTTTACTTTTAAAGAAAGAACCAAACGTGTGGAGAGGAAAGATTTTCTAATTGGAGAAAAAAATTTTGAAAAGAAAGAACCCCAATCGACCCACGACCCCGGCCTTGGTCTCGGTCTTTTGATATATATATATAGGAGAGTGAGCCTCCATAGCTTTCTCTCAAGTGAGAGCTTATGGGAAGTTGTGCCCTATATGTAGCCCACTCCCCAAGGAGTAAAGTGAGCATGTGGGATAAAGCCCTCACCCTTTCCTCCACAAGCAAATAGGCTTTTGCCCATTCCCCCCAAGGGAAACGGACTGTTTTGAGGACTACAGGAGCTCTAGATAGGCGAACACGGTGCTGTAAAGCACACTAGGACCCTTTGAACGATACGCTCGTTTCGAGCTATCACACGCCCTAGTCCAAGTTCGACCGTAAGTAAGGGGGTCTAAAATGAGTTAAAAACAATCTAAAAACAAGTAAAAACGGGGTGCGAAATACCCAAGAAACCACTTGTGGGGGCTTTAAGGGTAGTTACCAACGCACGTAGGGTACCCACGTCACATGCATCTACGTTCTGGTCGGGTACTAGAGCCTGAGCCACTAGAAAGTGTTTCAGTTTACGCAGGCTCACACCATCCCTCCACGTTGGCATCTTGGCCTTCGGCTGGAACCCAAGGGAGTGCAACCCAAGATCCACGAATAGTGGATAGTGACTCGTCCTCCGACTCAGAAGCCATGGAAGGGCACCCTACCAAGAACCCTGAGGAGACAAGCCAAAACATGCCAGGTTGGGCCCCACAACCCAGATCTAGCATGTTTAGTCATCTAATAGAGACCTTTAGTAGAGCTACACGCTCTGAGCATGCGACAAGCGAAGTAAATGAAGAAGGAGGGGTAGTAGATTCACCATTCACATCTTATGTAGACCCTACCCTCCCAAAGAGTGTCCATGTGGATATTCTACCCACTTCGTTCAATGAGGGCCCTACTGAGCTACCACATTCCGATGCTCTTCCTAAAGTAGAGGTCCCTAGAAGCTAACCCTTAAGAAGTGACATTGCGTCCACTTCAAGAGAACCGTTTGGCACACCAAGTCTGGATGGGATATTTCTCAATGAAAATTGGGAATATGATCTACACACAGAGACTCTAACGGACCTATACACGGGTTACACATACCATGTGGGTTGGTTAGAAGTCCTACGATCTATTTCTCCCCCTCTTTAGAGCACTAACAATTGTGGTCCTATCCCCACAAACAAGTCCATTATCCACTCTCCCTTAATTAAAAGAAGGTCAATTAAATCCATCATCAAAAGCTAAGGCTTTTGATAAGGATTAATCATGCCTGTTAATTCACCAATTGTATGCCTAAACTTCTTGCAAATGCCTAGTCTCTCAAACACATTTGTACAATTTGGTTTCATGGCAAAATTATATGTCCCTTGAGCTCTTAGTCCAAATGGAGAGTGAAAACCAATCATTGCAAACTCACATGCCCAAGAAAGCCGATCGAGTTTGTACCCATGGATGTTGGGTTTGGTCCTGCAAGTAAGACGTTGTTCAGAAATACCACAAAAGAGTAACAATGAAAAGAAAGGCTAAAGGAGAACAAAAAGTAGAAATACTAGCATATAATCATCTGATTCACCATGTTTAGATCTGTGAAAGCTTTTTGAGCGGCTATGATTTGATCATGAGCATGAAAAAATACGAGTGCCCATGATTCACAAGTTGTCACTTTCTGAAAAGCTTGAATGATTCATTTATAAGCACTTACTCCACACTACACAATATCATTAACTAAGCTTGGATCTTTGAAACTATATGGAGCATCGCTAATGCTAAAGTATAAGGACATTAGGATTCTAGAATCCTAATTTTACTTAAAATAGTAAAGGGAGAAAAAAACACTTACACATTTTTCAAAAAGAAATAAGAATCTCTCAAGCTCCTTTGGGTTACTTGAATCAGGATGGTATTTCCTAACTTCATCCCAATCATTGCAATTCAGCTTTTGTATCATAATTCTTTGCATTTTCAAATAAGATTTTTGCCTACAAAGACAAAGATATTTTCATTAAAAATAAAACAACAAGTTGAGTGAAAATGAGAGAAAATGACAGATATATATACCGTTCAAATTCTACTCCCATCTCTTCCAAGGAGATGTTTCCGACCTTCACACCTGCAAGAATTCTCATTATTAAAGATGTATCATGGATTCCTTACAGTGATCGCCAGGGAGCCATCTTCATGTCTTCAAGAAGAGGCTTTATGGCTTCATCTACCTTGGGTTTCCCACGAGAGCTTGAAAGAGTCTTCAACATATTTTGACCTTTCAACTTTCCTTGCTCCCATAAAGAGAAAATATGTTTTTTAATCTCCTAGATCTCCCACACGAAAAGCCAATTGAAAAAAATTATCATAAGGCTTGATGTTTGGCTTTTGGTCAGCACGATGTGAGCTCTTTTTATGTACTTGTAGACCACATCTCTAACAAAGTGTGACTCGAAAGTTCTCATCAATGTTTCGGCCTTCTTTTTGTTGCTTGATCCACTCATTATGAAAGAACCTAATTTTTTGAAGGAAAGTCATTTGTAAGCAATAATCTGAGTCAATGTTGTGATCCATGGATAAAATTGTACACTCGTCTCATCAGTCAAACCCACATAAACCCAACAAAGAGCTGTCTTGTAACTCTCAATATGGTCATATTCTTGGCAAAGTTCTTTTTTTGCAGGCAATGTGTGGGTTCCACCTGGAACATAATACTTGTAAGAATCTTCCCTAGACTTTCTCCACGAGTCCTTGGTAGGACATTGATCCTTGTCCCACAAAAACAAGTAGCGGTAGCACCATGGCTGTAGGTTTTACTTTCATTTTTAGCTTGAGGTTAGAAACATGCGCTTCATTTTGACACTTCGTAGTTGAAGTGGTCTTTTTCCTGTTTGGGGATCAATGGGAGGTTGATCAATATAACTAACAGGCAGCTCACAAGGTAAAGGATCAACCATCTTTGTCTTCTTGCACATCTCTCGGATAGCATTATCTAAAGTCTTATCCTGTGAGTGCCAAGTGGTAAGGGTGCACCTGGACCTGAAGGCACAATCTCAGCTTCACTTAAGAATTGCTTCTCCTTATTTTTCTTTGAGCTTTTACGACCTTTCTTGCTTGTATCTTCTACATGAGGTTCAAGCGAAGTAGTTTATTCTTCAAGTGGCTCATCTTCACTTTGCGTTTCTGTGTCCACATTTTCTTCCATGTCATCTTCATTAGAGCTACTTGTAGAATCCAGATCACCAAAAATACTATCCATGTGCTCCAAAAATGCTTGACCAAAACTCTAAAATCCACCAAAATAATAGAAACTCAAAAAAAAAGATGCAAATTACAATTTGAGTAACTAGGAGATGAAGAGAAATTCAACTTACCAAGCCTCTTGTTCGTATCGCATCTTCGAGAAATTGTTGTGTATTAAGGGGATTGACCTCTTGTAGCTCAAAGTCCTTCTGAAGAAGGAGGATAAAAACTTGGGATGGTTCTGATTCATGCTCAACAAGAAAATATATCTTCTCTGATCTCTGATCCATTACAGTTATGATACGTCCACCATGTTGAAATTCATTAGCCTCACTTGACAAACCTTTATGTTTAGTCATAAACAAAAAGGGAGCAGTAGGCTCAACTATTTGCTTATGAAGGCCAAGTGTTCATATGGTCACGGTCCATACCTAGATTTTTTAGTCTTTCCCTCAAAAGAACCCTTGTTGCCACTAGGTTCTAGAGCCTGGGCACACGAGCCTCCATCTCATTTGACAAGCACTTACCTTTATGAACTTTCCATCTTGATGGTGTGGGGCTGGATTTCCTATGGAAAATGTTCTGCAAGAAGAGGCTGTCCTTTAAACAACCTTTCCCTTGTTGGCATGACCTGGCATTCTTCTGGAAAATGTTCAGCTACAAGGAGCTCTCTCCTTAACAAACTACTTGGTGATTTGAGCCGTCTTATCTCTGTAAATGCTGGACTCATGGGTGGTGTTTGTTGCAAACAAGGAGTCAAAGAACTTGAGTGCCCCAACCTTCCACTTACATCACCAAATTGAGAAGGTGATACATGTTTTGAGGTTTTGGACTTCTTCTTGGAGTAAGCAAGCTGAGACTGTGATGCCATGGTCTGTAAAACAAATAGTAAGATTAAGAAAAAGTGATAAAAAAAGGAAAAATTACTCTAGAAGTGTTTTCAAAAACCTCAGACTCTTCAAGAAACAATTCAGAACTTTGATTCCAGAATCCAGACCGGAACAAAACATGAAGTTAAGACTAGCTAGTTACGTTGAAACTAGCATGAAAGTTGAATTCTAGAGTCTTGACTAAAATTCTGCAAGAAACAAAGCGGACCCTCTAGGCATCGTCCCCTAAAGGGGAAATCTGACTCTCCATAAGTAAATCGGCCAGGTATATGGCACATACACATAAAGCTACACAAGGAAATCACCTCTTGTAGAAACTTCTAGACATCGTACCTAGCCCGTGCATGTGCACGTAGGCATGGCCTCTCCCTTACAAATGCTTGCACGATACTCATCCCTTTCTTTTGCACACAGTCTTTTGTCTGCCTCTATCTTTGACAAGGGTTTCTATCTTTTTCTCCTTCTTCCTCGTTGTTTGCCACGATTTGCAAGCTTTTGCGCTACTTCTTAGGCTTTTACATCACATTTAACATAATTATGTTGCTTTTTGGGATTCCAGTATCCCAAGTTCTCAAAACTTAGATTCTAGAATCAAATTTCCTAAAATTAGAGTAGTTCAATGAGGCGCGGACTAGGCGAACAAGACACAATTCACATATTGGTCTTACCGTCAGCACAGTCTAGGGTCTATCGGCAACCCCCAGACCCTGCCGGCTGGGGGCATTGGCCCCAGCCCCCTCGGGGGGTTGCCGCCCCCAGACTCCCTGCTATTGGGGGGTTTTCGCCCCCCGAACCCTCGCTCATGCTTGACCTTCCCAAAACCTTTGATTGCTTGTCTTTCAAATTTGGACTTAAAGACAAACAAAAATTGCCAAAACTTAAGGTGTTCTATGATTCTATTAGTTTTGTGAGTACATGCCATCAAGATAGAGATAGAAGTGTTGATGGAGCTTTAGTGCCTTGAACATTATGATGAAAGAACAAAACCAATAATTAGTACATAACTCAAGGATTCCAAAATCTACTTGACAGCAAAGTTGGTTTCTAAAAACCCACTCTTCCTCAAGTTTGGGATTCTTGAATCCAAGTAAGAGAAAAGTTATATTCTAGAAACCATCTAAGACTAGGGTTAGAATCCAAAACCCATAATTGATATCAAGTGCATTCTGGAATCCTAATTTCCTTTACACCAGTTCTAAAGAACCATTTTTCAAGAGCAAGACTTCAAGATTTGGATTCTAGAATCCAATTTTTTTTTGTTTTAGAATAGAGGAGTGATATTGAGAAATGAAACCTTCACTTTTTTAGGTGTTGTCTAATTTTTACATGTAATTATAATTTTAAAATTATGAACAAATAACCAAAAATTTGTAAAAGAAAGTTTTCTCTCAAAAATAACACCACACCTCAAATTGACAAAAAAAATTGTAACTTTTTTTCCCAAAGTTTGCAATTGCCATTAAAACTATCTCCGTGAATCCCAAGATATTAACCACCAATTACCCAATATTTTTCTAAAAAGATACATTTTTAAAATTTAAACTAAAGAAGACAAGATAAATAACAACCTTGGCTTAAAAATTTCAAAAAAAAAGTGTGCATGATTCTGGAATGCTCACGAGCTCAAATTCCAACTTGTGCAATTGAAAAGTGAGGCCCTCCACCTCCTTTTAAAGCCCTCTCTCTCTATTTTTGGATTATTTATATAATTGTTAAAATTTAATAATAAAAATCCAAAGTAAAGTTTAGACAAACTCTAGCCAAGGCTCCAAAGCCTCATTTAGAAGGTGTAATCTTTCATTTAGAAGGTGTAATGTTTCATTTTTGTGGGGTGAGAGAGTGATAACAGGGAGCTCATGATGAGAAGTCTAGCAAGTCCTCCCTTTTTTTCCATCTCCTTCACAAACTTCCACTTTTAGCACGGGTATTGAAGCGATCAAATGGACCCCCTCCTCTAGTAGACTTCAATCTCGGCAATCACCATGTACATTGAGCATCGACCCTAACAACAAAAAGGATGCTTTCAAGGATTTCCATACGTGATGCAAGTATAGCATTTTTTTGTAAAACAATTTGTTTGAGATCACTAGGATTTCAAAAATCCATCAAGAATGGCAGCATTTCTTTGGATTGAAAAGAGCACAACAAAATTTCTTCTCGAGGACTTTAGTGAGAGCCTCCTCCTCCTCAGCAAACCAAGTACTTTATTGGTGATATGGTGGTGTGTAGAGTAAGCTTCATGAAAGTGTTTTCCCTTGGAAACTTAAGAATGGGAAAAATAATTTCAAGTAGAGGCCTTGAGGAGTTTCAAGTAACGTTTAGTTTGCAAGAAACACCACAGCATTCATTGTTGAGGCAATGGCTTGAAAGTTTTGTGTTGCTCAATGGGGAAGTCCTTCCAAATTCTAAATTCATTCATTTGCCTGATAGTTTCACAAAGAAAGAATTCTACAATATCTATGTAGATTCTTTCAAGGATATTATGAGAGAGGTTCTCTCCCTACCCTCATTCTTGAGATTCTGGAGGTAATATTTCTCTCATGTGAAAATTCCTAACAAGAGTAGGATGGATGTTTGTCAAATTTGTGCAGATTTGAAAGAAAAAAAAAGACATTGCAAAGACCAATGAAGACAATGGTGAGTACATTAAGTTGTCCAAAGAAATTTTTATTATGTGTTAAAGCTACATACTTGAAATTATGAAATTATTCTCATCTTTTGTGCATTTTTCTCATACATTGTAGAGCCAATTTTGAAGGCTTTAAAGATTCATAGAGAACAACAAAGCATAGAAAGACAAAAGTGGGCAAAGCATAGGAAAAAATACTCAGAGAAGAAATAGAAGTGCTTGGGCTTGGTCATTGATGGTATGGATTTAAAAAAAACCATGCTTCCTCACTTTGTGCACACTCCAAAGAATGTGAAGGAAGAAAACTTCATGCAGTTGCATGCTGTTGGAGCATTGGTGTTCAACGGTGTCTTATCATCAAGAGTGTTCATCAATTTTTCTAACATTAATAATGATCCAAATTTGACAGTCACAATACTTCAAAAGATCATTGGTGGATGGCCTGGTTAGTAACCACCTATTCACTACTTGCAACTTGACAACACAACTTGTAGAGAGAACAAAAATCAAGTTCTACTTGCATACTTGAACATGTTAGTGCATAAAAGGATTTTCAAGAAGATTAAACTTGGTTTCTTGTTGGTCATGATCAGATTGATCAAATTTTCAATAGATTCTCTGTCAAACTTACAAAGAAGAGTGCATTTGATCTTCCACAGCAGATTTGCACTCTGCTACAAGATGCATATATTTCAATGCCTAGCATTTGAAGTAATGGAGGAGACATATGATTTCAGATCATATGCAAGTGGAGAAGGTATCTATGACCCATCATTTGTGCAGCTCAATGATCATAGCTTTCAGCATCAATTTAAACTAGAGCAAAAGGAGGAAAAAACACTCATATGGAGCAAAAAGTATTCCAACTCTGAAACATGGCTCCCAAAAGAGGGACTCAAGTTCTTATTATCCATTCCAGCATGTGGAATAGGTCGAGCTAAGCACATGTTGCTTTCTTCCACAAATGAGATAGTAAGGTCTCAAAAAGATCATTGTTCAATTGATTTTCTACAGTGCTTGAATGAAATAAGGGAGATAGTGAGGGGTGCACTTGTATATTTTCCTGCAAGTCCAATGGTGGCAAAAAAAATTTTGCAAAGCGGGAGAGACTCATTGAGGAGTTTAAAAATGATGCAATTCAACTCAATGTACCATTTGTGTGGCGAGAAAGTGAACTTTACAACATAAGCAACATGGTTGGTAGTGGCGCAATCAATGAAATGCCAATTAGAGAAGGGTTATTAGCAATGGTCCATGGAGAAACCGGGGAAATGTATGTTGGGCCTAGAAAATCAAAGAGTTATTAGCAATGGTCCATGGAGAAACCGGGGAAATGTATGTTGGGCCTAGAAAATCAACCAAGTGTCGTCTGCAAGAGAAAGAAATATGGGAGGGTAATGTAAATGAGCTAAATGAAGGCACAATGGTTGCAATTCTTGCTATACTGATGATGAGAACAATCATCCATTTTGGTTGGCCAAAGTCACAAAACTTATCCATGAGGGCAATGTTGTTTCTTCTGTGGAAGTACACTGGTATAGAACTCTTTCAACCGATGCGCTCAAGGGAAAGTATGATCCACAGATGATTAAACAAAGCAAAAAAGGAAAGAAAAGTGGAATTCGTTAACGTGTGGACATGCTTAATTTGCAAGATGTTGAAATTATTGTGTTTGGATTTTAGTTAAAAAAGTCTGGACACTTGCGCCAAAACAATCGATATTTTAAAGCAAAAGGTCTAAGGACTCTCCTAGTTGAATGGAAGAGTTTTGTCTCCTTTGTAATTTATCATGTTTTTTAAATTGAAGAAAACTCTTTTTTCAATTGATAATATTGGATGTTTTTGGGTTCTAGATCAAAATGTAAGTAATGTTTTATGCATTCTTTTTTCACAAAAGGAGTGGTTTTTTTAAAATGTTAGACATAAAAAGTGTATTTTGTCTCTATAATTTTGAAAAAAGGTACATTCTTGGGTTTTTTTCCCAAAAATGGAGTTGAGTTGTCGTTTGCATGATTTCGTTGTCATTTTTATGACTCGTTGTTCATGAGGTTTTGAAGATGCATGATATCTGTTGGCTTTCATGTGGTGAGATAGCTGTGAGGCTTGTTAAACTTATGCCTACTCTTTTGAGTATTTGGATGCATGAGAGATGTGAATTGTATGGTTTCTTTACTTCTTTCAAGGTACAGTTATTTTTGCATTTGATTGTTTTTCATTACTTGAATATTCTAAACAAAAAGTTTCAATGTGAACATATCGATATAACATCCATTTGTAAAGAATCTTGTTTCTACCATTAGAGACTATATTCTTGCAAGAGGATTTTGGGCAAGGAACAAAGTACTTTTTAGCCTTTATTACAAAAGCTAAGGATGGATATCTTCATTATCAAGATGATACTCATGCAAATGGAGTATATCATCTACATACTCATGCTTTAGGAGAGAAGGATCCATGTAACAATCTAAACTCTTAGGAAAGTTGTATAGCAATGGGTAGGCAATTTGTTGGTAGAGTTATCTCATGCCTAAGTGTTTTATTTTCATATTTAAATCTCTTGGAGGCAGCCAAAGTATTTAGTCCAAAGGACTATCCACAGGATCACAAATCTTGCTTTGCTATGGGTAAGATATGGATGCATGTTTTGTTGGAAAAGTTTGCAAACTTAGTGGATGTGAAAGCATGTGAGATCCAATATGAAGACTTTATGATTAGATTGAAGCAAGCATGCCTAGGAATGAGTATTCATGTAGCATGGCAATTTCATGCTCATGATGAGGAGTGGGATCAAACCTATGGTGAAATGAAGAAGCTTTGGTGTGCATGCCTAGTCATTGTTTGCAAGCATAGTGGATTGTGAGAGGGGGTTTTCAAAGATGAACCAGATCAAATGTGAAGAGCATAATCTCTTAAGCTTGGAAGTATTAAATATGCTTATGTTCCTTTCTTACAATGGCTCCAAAAACCTGATGGAGGTGGATTGGGATTCCATGTATCTTTTATGGGACAACTTGAAGAGCCATCGTAATCCCAAGGTCATGACTACTTAGAAAGTAAAGGTAGTTCTACTTTTTTATTACTTTATCTTATCTTCATAAGAGTTTTGAAGATATATTTTGGAGATGAAGCAATGTATCGGGGATGACTTGAAGAGCCATCAGTTCTTAGAAACTAAATGCAGTGATATTTTTTGGAGATGACTTGAAGAGCCATCGGTTCTTAGAAACTAAATGCAATGATATTTTTTGCTACTCTATCTTACCTTTATAAGAAGTGTGTAAAAATAGGGGAGGAAGGATTGAGGGTTGGGGGAAAAGGGGAGTCAACACGTGGATTTGCATGATATCGTGACTGCAGTCCTCTCACGCATGCAGGAGGCCAGTGAGCCTAGGAGATGGAGGATGTATGGGCTCAAGGAGAGGATGAGGGCATTGGTGACTGGGGAGACTGGGAGCCAGAGGATCCAGAAGAAGGAATGAAGTGCACTTGAGAAGTTGAGAGGGATGCAAAGAAGTTACACCCGGATTGGATTGCAGTGCAACTTAACGCCCAGACTCAAATAACACAGGCGAAGAAGTGCAAGGTATGTACGAGACTCTCTTCAGAATTGATTAAGAGATAGGTAGGTCTCTTCTCAATGTGCAGTGCCATAGAATTCTATCATGGTAGAACACCAGCAAAAGCAAACCTAGGGAAGTGGTTGAAAGATGACATATTCCATGATAAGGTGGTGTCTTAGATATTTTTTCTTAGTAAATGTTTCTTTAACGTGCTGTTCTCATGAAAGGCCAAGTTGTATCGGATCTTTTTGTGAGGCCATGTTGTTTATAGGATAGAAACTCATTCATGATCTTCCCTTTGACCCTCTATTTGATGTAAATAAGCTTGCAAGAAGCTTGCCCTATTTGGGTTAAGATAGTAGGTCTACTGCCTTGGTTAAGGTCGACGTTGGGAGAACTTTTCAACGCGCTTGATCCGACACTTTATATCCCAAAGGAGGAGGATAGCGGGCACCAGGTAACAGTGTGTGTATCACTTGGAATACCATAAAAGAATCCCCTAGAACTTTGGAAGTGACTCTGGGTGAGCTAGGGAGATTGGAGTTGAGTCTGAAATTTAAGATATTCCCCAGGGCATGCTTCAGGTACAGTGGATTTAGACAGCAAGAAATTGTGCTGAAGGGAGACGTGCATAGGTTGGGGGGGAGGAGGTGTAGGTTGGAGAACCCAATAGGGGAGGTAATGTAGGGGATAAGGAAAACAATGAGAATTTGAAGAAGTATGGGAAAGGGAAGAAATTTTTAGAAATTGAGGGAGGGGGGCAAATAGAAGGGGTTTGGACTAAAGTGATTGACAAAGCTAAGGGGAAGGCCAACCTCAGGAAAATTAAGGAAGAAGACAAAAAGACACAAAATACGCATGTAGCTAGGGCAATTGGGGGTAGTAAGTCTCAGAGCAATCTAAGCCCATTGATCTACTTGAATCCGTTCAGCCCATTAGGTGGGGTAGATAGTGAAACATCATCTGGAGATATTCAACTAGCAAATAGAGATGGCTTGGAAGGATATACAGAAAGGGACCCCAGAACAAGTGGGGGCCTTGAAACTACTTTAAGATGAATAAGAGTAAGGAAGTTAGATGCTGGAATGTAAAAGGGATCAAAGATAAGAAGAAGAATGCTACTTTTTGGGGCTTAGTTAATGAATGGGGGTTATCTATTATGGCTATCCACACGAGCATAACCTTTTTGGACATAAGTTTAGCTTTAAGGATTGGGCAATGTTGTATGGAGGGGTAGAAGGGGGTTATTAGCAGGGTGCTCACTATCATTTAAAAAAATCTAAATCCTTGTATAGTAGCTAACCATCCGAATGGTAGGATCCTAATGGTTGAGGTCCAAATTGATGGAGAAAGGAGGGTGTGGGTGGTGAATGTCTATGGAGCACATAACTTCAAGGTGATGTAAACCTTAGAGGTTTACAGTCTTTCAAGTCTTCAAGTCTTTCATTATTACTTTTTGGTGAATACTTTTGAACCTTAGGCTATTCACCTGAGATTTCAGGAGACACATGCATTTTGCTTATTTATGGGATTGTAACTGATGTGCGGATGATCAATCATAATGAATAGGTAGTTACACGTTCGTACATGACGTTAGTTCTCTGTTTCTTATGTTTTCCTGATATGACAGTTTGCAGTTAACCTAATTTACTATAATGCTGTAGTATGGATTATCTGTGATGATGAAGAAAGGGTTTTACTATCTTGAATATATGATTTAATGGTGTATGTTTTAGCAGTTAATGGAAGTGTTTACTATTTTGATATCCTTTGTGAGGTTGTGATGAAATACCAATGGTGGTTATGAATATTTAGTACAGTGTTGTGTTAAGCCCCAACACTTTTGGCAATTCTGCGGTATCAAACCTAGGGTCCTTGTTCATGGGAAAGGGACAGGACAACAAGAATTTACAGAAGAACTGTTAAGATGGATGAATGGAGACAAGAGTTCAGTAAAACTGGGTGACAGAAGAAGAAGAATATATCGCGTATGCAGCGAAATTCTTGCAGGAATAATTTCCTTCCTTACCTATAGACGTGGTGAGGCGCATACGAACCCGGGTGTGAAACACACAAAAGCAGGAGTTTTTATCTTTTGGGGTGGTTATTGAATGATCCATAAAGGGTTAGAAGAATTCTCTAGGAGTACTATTATCAGCAATTTCATGCATGTGGGGTTTGTGGTGGTCACAGGCATTGCATTCGGAAAACCAAAGGATGAGCGGAGAAGATTTCAATTTTCAAAGGCGTACCCACAGTTATGGCACGCGTTTGAGACTTCAATTGGGAGAAAGATTAGGAGTAGGGCTAGAAAACACGAAATAAGGAGTGCATACTCCCAACCCACCAAATTCTCCTAACACAGATGGCACTGATACAGATGGCAGAACAGGAACAGGACAAGATGCAGAAGAAACACCTGAACCTGGAATATCAGGAGCCCAGGCTCCAAGTTCTCTGGATTCTTTAGTGAATAGGGGACTGATCAGAGTAGTTGGAGCAAGAGTCTTAGAAGCCCAACTGCTGGGAGCAAGAAGGCAATTGAGTTTCAATCCATTGACAGGAGTACGACCCAGACCAAGAAACCCACAACCAATCATGCAGCAAGGGAATCCAGCAAACCTTGCACCAGGTGCCCCAGTGAACCCTAAGGTTGGCACAACCAAGTTCAGCGGCTCAAAGAAAGCCAATGCTGACAGCCATGTAGGTCAGTTTGAGACAAGATGGCAGGCTAGCGGCTATGGGGTACACCCAAATGTAGTGAAGAAGGAACACTTTGCAGCAACATTGGAGGGAAAGGCAGTGAGTTGGTTCACCCAATATGGGTTAGCACATTTTGTTGACTATGATGCCCTAAAATTAGCTTTTCTCGCAAGGTTCAAGAAGGAGAAAACCCCTGAAGATGTCCTAAAGAAGCTGAGGGGCTTGAAATAGAAGAAATTGGGAGTAGAAGATTATGCATAGAAGTTCAAAACCCTATACAACATGTTGTTGGCAAATCAGAGACCTACACCTGAACAGTTGGGGGACTTCTTTTGCAAGGGTCTGAGAAAGGGCCTACAGAGCTCAGTAGTAGCTGGCAGGGACATTCAAAATGAAAATGATTTCAATGATATGGTGATGACAGCCCTCAGGGTTGAAAGGAGAATGAACGCAGAATCAGATGGAGAAGAGGGCTCCTCTGATGAAGAGGATAGTGATCTGGAAGAAGAAGACAATCCGGAGGACTCAGATGAGGAGGAGGATTGGTTTGATAAAAGCAAGAAAACAAAGAACAAAAAGAAGAAGAAACAGGATGATAAAAACAAAATCAAGAAGAAGCTAAAGACTATTGAACCAGATGAATTGGAGAAGAGGATTTTGGAGAAAATTAAGGCCTTAGGGATGCCACCAACAGGGGAAGCATCAAGACCTTACTGTGAGACATGTCAGAAGTTGGGTAATACTTCAACAAACTGCTGGGTATAATCCAAATTACAGGGGCAGAGTGCCACCATGTGTGCTGTAGATGAATCAGCACACAAAATCAAGGGATGAACCCACAAGTCAATCAAATTGGAGTAGATCAGAACAGGAGACCCCCAGGCAATCCAAGAAGGAATCAAAATCAGAATCAAAATAATAATCAAGGCCAGTGTCAACCAATGAATCAAGCTGCAAACCATTGGGGTGCTCTCAGCAAAGGAGTTTCAACAATAATAGAAACTTTAACAACAATTACAACCAAAACAGAAATGTGAATAATCTCACCTGCAACTACTGTGGAGGGCAAGGCCATAAACAGGGTCCACGGTGTGAGCTGTGGTGGTGAAAACACAGAAATGAGAGAGGAATACCAATCATCAATTATGATGGACCTCAAGAAGGGAATCAGAATCAGCAGAATCAAGCTCTTGCTTAGTTGAATGTTGTACTCATTGAAGAAGTGGTGGATACAAGCTGTCAAGGAGGAGGAGACATGAAATAGAAGCAGACAATGCATCGGAATTGTGATTGTTCTGAGTGCATAGTAATTGAATAGGTCCAAGATAAGGAAACAGCTAGTTTACTAGCAATTACAAGATCAAAGAATCAGGATAACAAAAAGTTACCTGAAAAAGACAGGAAAGAACAGGAGCCCATCAAATGGGTAGATCAGAAAAATGTCAGAACAGGTGTTGTTCAAGAGTTAAACAGAATGCAGGGAGGAGAAAAAGAACACCCTGTAATACCAGTGTTGCCTTTTGCTGATGTGAAAGATTTGCCAATATACAAGAAAACCACAATGGAAGTGAAACAATTTGAAGGGATGGAAGATGAAGATGTGCTGCAGGCCTTGATGAAGGCCCAATTAAATTTAACGGTGGAGAAGGTTTTGAATCTAGTTCCAGCATTTAAAGCTAAGCTGCTGACAAGATTGGAAGCAAGTAATGCTATGACTGTTGATCAGGAAAGTCAGTAGGAGAAAGGTCAAGCTAAGGGAGAAGATGTGGACTACATCCTAGATGTGCAGTTTGCCAAGTGTCATATCAAAGGAGCACTGCTTGATGGGGGCTTAGGAGTGAATATCTTGCCAGAATCTGTCTGCAGAAGATTGGGCATCACAGAATATGAGGATGCTCCATTTCAAGTGAAGATGGCTGACCAAAGGAGGGTACAGCCAATAGGGATTGTCAAAAATAAGAAAATACAGGTTGCAAGTTTGGATTTTTCAGTAACTTTTGTAGTGCTGAAATTGGAAGGATCTGAGAATCACTACCCAATTATTCTAGGGAGACCATGGCTAAGGGAAGCAAAGGTCAAATAGGTTGCAAGTTTGGATTTTTCAGTAACTTTTGTAGTGCTGAAATTGGAAGGATCTGAGAATCACTACCCAATGATTCTAGGGAGACCATGGCTAAGGGAAGAAAAGGTCAAACAGGATTGGGGTACGGATCATGTAACTATAGAGGGGGAAGAAAAAGGTCAAATTGGATATGACTTCCAAAAATACAATCCCCAAAGCTTTTAGACCTGTGATAGTAGAAACCATTAATATGATACCTAAATTGCAGGAAGATGAGGAAGAGGAGTTTCTGAGAAGAAATCCATCTGTCATACCTGTTTTTGAAGTAGATGTGGAAAATATTGTTCAGAAGTATGCTGTTGCAAAAGGATAGAAAACAGAGAAAGCAGAGATTCAAAAGGATCAAGAGTTAGATGAAAAGATGCAGGAAGAGCTGACACGAGATAGGGAGGATGGATTACAGGAATATGCAAAGGAGGGCATTCAGGCTGTTATCCAAGCTAAAATAGCCTATGAAGAGCATTTGTCCAAGATATCAAGAGTGAAAGAAGATGATTTACAGGATTTTAACCTTGGCATAGAACAGGAGCCCAAATGTGTGAAAATCAGTATTAACCTGACAGGACAGTTCAGGGATAACCTGCAAAAGTTGTTGTGGGAATTTAAAGACATCTTTGCATGGCATTACATAGACATGAAGGGGGTTGATTCACAATTTTGCCAACATAAGATTAATCTAAAGAAGGATGCAAAACCTATAGTGCAGCAGAGATACAGGATGAACCCAAATTTTGCTAAACAGGTAAAGGAGGAGATTGATAAGTTGCTGAAGGTGGGTTTCATTTACCTTGTGCATGAGGTTACATGGTTGTCACCCATTGTCATAGTGCCTAACTAAGAAGAATGGGAAAATCAGAATTTGTGTTGATTACAGGAAGCTGAATGCAGCAACTATAACTAATCCATTTCCATTGCCATTCTGTGACACATTGTTGGACTCAGTGGGTGGCTGGTCATGAGATATACAGCTTCTTGGATGGGTTCAGTGGTTACAATCAGATACTCATGGCACCGGAGGACAGGAGCAAGACAGCTTTTATCACTGAATGGGGAGCTTTTGCTAGCAATGTTATGTCCTTTGGGTTGAAGAATGCACCCCCTACTTTTTAGAAGTGGGTTTAAAAGGTGTTTTCCCCTTTTCTTACCACTTTCATGAGGGTGTTTCTTGATGATTTCAGTGTCTTTGGTAAGATTGTAGATCATATCTATTAGCTCAGGCTATGTTTTGAAAAATGCAGGATGGCTAGATTAGCATTGAACCCTGCAAAGTGTGCATTTGCAGAGTGAGCAGGGGGATTCTTCTAGGGCATCTGATTTCAAAAGAGGGGATGCAAATTGATGGAAACAAGGTTTCAGCAATTCAGAATGCCACGCAACCTAAAATAGTTAAACAGTTGGCCAGGTTCATAGGTAAGGTGAAATGGCACAACAGATTCTTAAGATATTTATCACGTGTTTGTTAACCTCTGTCAAAGCTTACCAAGAAAGGTGTATCATTTGTATGGGGAAAGGAACAGGAAGAGTCATCCAAAAACCTGAAAAAGATGTTGATGGTAGCACCAATACTTCAACCACCAGATTGGAGTTTGGACTTTCATGTGTTTGTAGATGCTTCACATGTGGTAGTAGGGGCTATACTTATGCAAGAGAAAACCAAAGGATGGTTCATGCCAATATATTATGCAAGCAGAGTGCAAGCAACAGCAGAGAGAAATAACACAGTGAGGACAGAAAGAGAAGCTCTTGGAATGATTTTTGCTTTAAAGAAGTTCATGCATTATTTGTTGGCTTCCAAAGTAATTTTCCATGTGGATCATCATGCTCTTTTGTATATGGTGAATAAACCTGAATTGTCAGGAAGAATGGCCAGATGGGTGATCCTATTACAGGAGTTTGATTATTCAGTAATTCATACTCCAGGAAGGAGTCACATGGTGGCTGACTATCTCAGCAGATTGGAAACAGGAGAAAGAGTAGAGGGAATTTTAGATGAGTTTCTTGATTTTGAAATTTTTCAAGTGCACTCTATAGAAGTGGACAACTGGTATGATCAAATGCTGGTGTTCTTAACACATGGCCTATTCCCAGAATCAATGAGCAAGGATAAAAGAAAGAAGTTGGATTTGAAAAGTAAGCCATTCTTGATTATTGCAGGAGTACTGTACAAGAGAGGCATTGATCAGGTGATCAGGAGGTTTGTTCCTGACTTTGAGCAATCCATTGTACTGAAGGAAGCTCATGAAGGCATTGCAGGGGGTCATTTTTTTGGTGAAATTACAGGGAGAAAAGTTTTTCAAGCAGGATTATGGTGGCCTTTTGTACTCAAAGATGCTCCTGAGTTTGCAAGACAGTGTGTTCTTTGTCAGAGAGAAGGAAGACCAACTCAGGCGGCAAACAGAACGCCACATCAACCTGTGTTGCCATTGGAGCCTTTTCAGAAGTGGGGCATTGACTTTGTAGGGCCAATTAAACCTGCAGCAAGTCTGACAGGGAACAGGTACATCCTAGTAGCTACAGACTATTGCACTAAATGGGTAGAAGCAGTGGCTCTAAGGGACAATAAAGCATCAAGTGTGGCTAAGTTTTCTTAAAAAAACATCATGACAAGATTTGGCTATCCCATAGAATTGGTGTCTGATCAAAGAGGTCACTTTCTCAATAAAGTGATAAAGAAGTTGACCACATAGCATCTTATAATTCACAAGAAGTCAAAAATTTATTATCCTGCTGCTGCTAATGGACAAGCAGAAAGTTCAAACAAAATCATTTTGGGGATTTTGAAGAAAATTGTGTCAGATCACAGGAGAGGATCACAGGAGAGACTGGGATCAGAAATTGGATTCAGCTCTTTGGGCATTCAATATAGCTTTCAAAGTAATAACAAGTTTAACTCCTTTCAAGTTGGTATATGGTTTAGAGGCAGTGGTGCTATGGAGTTCCTAGTACCAAGCTTGAGGGTGGCAGTTGAGAACAAATTATCTCCTGAAGAACATTTGGAATTCAAGTTGGAGAAATTGCTGGAATTGGAACAGGACAGGATTCAGGCATCTTACATTTCAAAAATAATACAGAAAAGAAGACAAGCATGGGTGAACAGAAATATCAAATTTAAGCTGTTTAAGGAGGGTGATTTGGTGATGCTGTACAACTCCAAGCTGGGACCACATCCTGGAAAATTGAAATTGAGATATGTAGGGCCTTTTGTGATTGACAAGGTGATAGGACAGGGTACTTTCCTATTAGCTGACTTGTCAGGCAATCAGTCTCAGAAACCTGTGAATGGTTTCAGGCTTAAGAAATTTTTTGGGCTTGCACCAAAGGAAAATTGATGTGAATTGTGTAAATGCAGTGCAGTCGGCGAAATGATGCCAGCGAATATAAAAGTGTGTGAGGATTTTTCACAAGATTTACATCAAATCAAGTGGTGCAAGAGTTCACAACATCATTTGATGAGTCCATTTCGACGTGACATTTTCAAACTTCGCAACATAATATGAAGGGAAGCATGCAAAAGCGTGTATCTGGTCGACAAAGAGATAGCTGCTGCGTTTGTAGACCTTTCAAAATCTACAAGCATGGTGAGACGAAGCCCGTGCATGAAGGAGACAGTTATGAAAGAGGATACTTTTTCTGCAGTATCAGAGGATGAAGGAGACTCTGTTGAAGAGGTACGACATGAGATTTCAGCTAATTGTCTCGATTCAAAGGTCGCCTTGACTTAAATTCTGCAAAGAACAGAATATGGCTACAAATAATGGGTTTGTTGGAGTTTGCTTCTCTGCCATGGGACACATGGGGAGCAAATGAGAATGCAAACAAGCAATTTAGCTTTCTCCAAAACAGTGAAGGGTTTATTGCACCAGGGGTGTTCTTGTCAGTAGAGTTGGTGTCATATGTTTTTGAGCTACCTATGGAGGGATTGCAGTGTTTTGATAAGCCATCATTAAAGGTCATGGAGAAGAGGGAGTTTGGAATGCTTGAGACAGTCAGAAAATATTTTGTCCTTATTAAGGTACAAGATCCTGTCACAGAAGAGTACAGATGGAATGGTTTTTAGAAAACGTATTGCTTCTCTGCTGATCAAATCAGAATACATGTATTCTGATCAAATCAGAATACATGTCTGATAAGAATTATGC
Source organism: Cibotium barometz (assembly GCF_041138505.1). Taxonomy (NCBI): domain Eukaryota; kingdom Viridiplantae; phylum Streptophyta; class Polypodiopsida; order Cyatheales; family Cibotiaceae; genus Cibotium; species Cibotium barometz. The sequence continues at coordinate 22,018,997 of NC_141050.1, forward strand.
TTACATTCATACAGCAGAGAAAGGTAAGCAGGTGGGATGGGCTCACATTTTTCATCAGAAGATTTTGGCAGAAGTCAGGGAAATAGATAGAAGAAAGGTGGATAAGAGTTCAAGGCTTGGAGCTGTGTTGGCAGCAATATTTAGCAAGGTTAAGCATTTGGAACTATTATATGGGGGCAAGTATGTGTCAAAAATCAAGCCATTTGCTAGGAGTGGGAAACGCAACAGTGGCCATTTGGATGATGAGCCACCAACTGTGAAATGCAAGGTGTTAAGGATGGAGAATGTGATCAATGTTGAGTGTTTGGAGGATGATCTGAAGCAGGCTGGATACTCTGCATTAGATTCTATGAAGATAGCTAAGGATCATGTCATTGGTAGACCCATTATTCCCAGATTTGTTTCCTCATCAGAAGACTCGAACAGGGTATGAAGTAAAGGAATCACCTAGTTCTTTGCAGAAGAAGGGTATAAAGCTCAGAAAGCAAGGGCAAGGTAATTAATGGTGATGAAGAGGACATATCAAGGAAACCTGATGTTTCAGGGTTTCAGAAACCAGGGATTTTAAAAGAAATTACAGTGGGGGAAGCAAAGCAAGCTTGGAGGTTAATGGATGATTACTTCATTCAGCAAACAAACAAATACCAGGATAGACAAAAGGAGGCAACAATTGAGCAGCAATGTGAAGAATCAGCAAGTTAAAGATCTTGAAAGAAAGGTTCAGGCTCAACAAGAGTTATTTGATAAGAAGAAACAAGAATATGAGGTTGCAATTGCTAGTTGGCAAGAAAAAGCTAATGTGAAGATAAAGACAGAAATGATGGTCACTGATTGGCTCACAGAGATTAAAGTGATATTTTCTGCACAGAAGTGGAGGAGTTATCAAACAGAAATAATGAGTTGATGTTAGAAAATGGAATTCTGATTCAACAAATTACTGCTTTGAAGGATGTTCAGAAACAGCTAAGAGAAATGGCTGATGATGAAGAAATCAGTGTTGATGGGGTGTTTATGACCAATAAAGATGTGGATGACATGAAAACAGAGTTAAAGCAGACTAGAAACTTGATTTGGACAGGAATTAAAGATAGAATAACCAACATTTTGAAGAGGCCTTGGGAAGCATTAGCAAATAAACAACATAAACAAGAGGTGGATTTACTCAAACAGGAAATTGCTGAATTGGATAACAAGTGCAAGATGTTGGAGAAGAAGCAAATGCCAACAAACGTTGTGCCTTTAAATTGCAAACTACCATTGGAACCTTTGGAATGTTTGAAGGAGTATCAAGATTGTGGTGAAGAATCTGAAAGTAGCCAAAAATCCTTTAAATTTACTGGTTTTGCAGCAAGTAAAGGGATTTTTGAAACAATGCAAAATCCAGAAGGGGAAGTGCAGAGTTCAGGATTGATTGATAAGAAATCAACTGGGGCAGACAATATTTTTCAAATTGAAGATGATGTTGCAGGGAACCAATTTCGAGCAAGAGATGGATTTGCAGATCAGATGAAGGACACTGGAGATTTGGATGTAGTGAAGAATTTTCTATTATCTGATGTTGCTGATAAAGGGGGAGCCGCTAGACACATGTTGCAGAGATGAAGATACAGAAATGAATGATGAAACTGAAAAGTAGTCTCTGTACTTTTCAGGGGTTCAGTACATCAAGGGATACTTAAGTGGGTTCAGAGTCTGCAAGTTTTTGGGGAAAAACTTTTATCACTGAGTGTGCTAGGTGTAAACCTTAGAGGTTTACAGTCTTTCAAGTCTTCAAGTCTTTCATTATTACTTTTTGGTGAATACTTTTGAACCTTAGGCTGTTCACCTGAGATTTCAAGAGACACATGCATTTTGCTCATTTATGGGATTGTAACTGATGTGCGGATGATCAATCATAATGAACAGGCAATTACACGTTCATACATGACGTTAGTTCAGTGTTTCTTATGTTTTACTGATATGACAGTTTGCAGTTAACCTGATTTACTATAATGTTGTAGTATGGATTATCTGTGATGATGAAGAAAGTGTTTTACTGTCTTGAATATATGATTTAATGGTGTATGTTTTAGCAGCTAATGGAAGTGTTTACTGTTTTGATATCCCTTTGTGAGGTTGTGATGAAATACCAGTGGTGGTTATGAATATTTAGTATGGTGCTGTGTTAAGCCCCAACACGTGAGAAGTGAAATGTGGTAGTGGATTGACAAATTAGATATTCAGGGCCCTTGTATCCTATTGGGTGACTTCAATATGGTTGAAGTCAGGGCCCTTGTATCCTGTTGGGTGACTTCAATATGGTTGAAAGAAGACAGTCGGACAGGTGTGGGGGGGGACACAATTTTGATGGGCTAAGAGAGAAGGAAATGGGAAGGCTTGGGGGAAATGGGGCTGACTGATGGGGTGGAACTTGGGGGATTGGAGATCTGATCTAGGTCACACTTACTTCAGTCTACAGCACTTGGGCTCTTCATCTAGAATTGATAGGGTTTTCTTTTACCTATCAAGCTTCTTGGGTTCCCCATACTTTGAAGGTGGTAATTGATATTGAAATGTGCAATGTAAAAGAGTGAGAGTGAGTCTTAGGCTCGAGTTTGTGAACGCACCCTTGAGGTGCTAGATATTATCTTGAGCGTGTGGATGCCACATAAGATGTGTGAATGTGAGAGCCACATAAGATGTGTGAATGTGAGAGCCACATAAAAGAATGTGGAAAAGGAGTGCCACATGGTATGATGACATGTAAAGTGAGATGAGGGCTATCTATATTAGAAGCCTCATTGTATGGTTCATTAAGATATTGCAAAATAAAGCTATTGTTGAGTGTGCAATCTCTCTCTCTCTCTCTCTCTCTCTCTCTCTCTCATGGATTTTTTTGTGTGGTTTAATCCACCTTAATCTTTATACTTAATCTTGTGTCTATCACCATGATCAATCCCATATTAGGATTGTTAATACGGCACCAGGGGCTCTTGGTCATGGTGGTGAATATTATGTATAGTTTTCTTGGTTCTGTGTTCATTTGATTAAGCATATTTCTATTTTAGCATTTCTATTATGAGAAAATAATGCACACTCATCATTATGGATTGCATTTGGAATCTTGGAAGCTGCTCGTGGAGATTTGGAGCTTATGGTGTTGCCATCAATGGAAGCTGAAAATGAAGATTTCAGCAATATGAAGACTATGAAGTCTTCATCAACATCAAAGAAGCTGCCCAAGAGAGTTGCAAATGGGAGTTTTGCAACATGGGGAGCCTGCTCATCATCAAAGAAGCTGAAATAAGGATTTTTAGCAAGTATGAAGACTATGGAGTTTTTGGTGTCAACAAGGAAGGTGCCAAGAAGTTTTGTGTTTAGAGAGGCTCTTGTAGGCCTCATAATCTGCTTCTAAAGACAAGACATAGAAACATGTCTTCTTTCTTGCCTTCTGCTTCTAAAGACAAGACATAGAAACATGTCTTCTTTCTTGCCTTTTCTCAATAGCTCTCAGTTTCCCAACTCTTGTTATGATACCTTGTATTTCATTAGCAAGGATAGACTGACTCCTCATTGCTCCCTTTCTTTCTTAATCTAACAATGGTCCCTTCAATATAGGAAATAAATAGATCATCCTTGAGCAATAGATTGTTCACCCTCACCCTCAATTTCCTTGTAGGTATTGATTTTGTTTATTCTTCTCTTAGTATATTACCTACCATTTCCACTTCAAATGCATGTGATCAGATAGAGCAATGCAAGAGTAAATTGTTAACAATCCTAATATGGGATTGATCATGGTGATAGACACAAGATTAAGAATAAAGATCAAGGTGGATTAAACCACACAAGAAACTCCATGAGAGAGAGAGAGAGAGAGAGAGAGAGAGAGAGAGAGAGAGAGAGAGAGATTGCACACTCAATAATAGCTCTATTGCAATATCTTAATGAACCATACAATGAGGCTTCTAATATAGATAGCCCTCGTCTCACTTACATGTCATCATGCCATGTGGCACTCCTTTTTCTACATTCTTTTATGTGGCTCACATTCATACATCTTATGTGGCATCTACACACTTAAAATAATATCTAGCATCTCTAGGGTACATTCACATACTCAAGCCTAAGATTCACTCTCACATTTTACATTACACATTTTAACCCCCTCCTTAATGTAAACTTGGGTGTGTGCATACAATCACTTCAATCAATTTGATCTTTTCACAAAGACTATCTTCTCCGCTCTAGTTGCTAGCCTTATTTCGTTCACCACCATATCACCCATTGCTTTTAACACCGCCTTGAGGTATCTGCTTTTGAGCTTCTCGTGTATATTGGCCTTCGCCTCTCTCTACTACTTCACATGGTTGTGTGCATCTACTTTCACCAATAGTTTGCTAGCTCCTTTGCTAGCTCCTTAGTTGTAGTCGCCCACACTCACATGGTTGTGTGCATCTGCTTTCACCAATAGTTTGCTAGCTCCTTTGCTAGCTCCTTAGTTGTAGTCGCCCACACTCACTCTTCCTCTCGGAAACGAGCTATTGCTGCCTTTCTTTGGTTGTTAGGGACTACCATTTGGACGTGCCCTTCTTTGTAGTTGTTAAAGCTTTTGTCATCTCTCCTTGTCGTTCGTTGGATCATCTGTATCCTCTTGTCACCTTTCTTAGGTGATTTCAATACTGACATGACGCTGTGTAGATCTCACACGTAGACTGCATGCCGTTAACTTCTTTGTGACCCTCACCTCTTGTTCGTCTTCTACATGGTGAGGGATCTGCTCTCACAGATCTCTCCACGTCAAGCACCTCAGCTCTGTGCCCCCAGTCAAAGTCAATGCTACAATTCTTTCTAGAAGTGTGCATAACCACAAAATATGGCCCTCTTGAGCTCCCCAAATGAGCTCTATTATGTCAAACCATGATTTGCCCCCTTAAACCGCCAAAATGAGGTCTTCCATAGCCACTTGCATGGCCTTTATGAACTCCAAAAATTGCATGCTTCTCCCTTGCATATGCATTACAAAAGGGTGCTTCTGTATTTTGGTTTCTCTCAAGAAACCAAGGTGCAAACCAATGTGAAAGCTCCAAAGGCTTCCACCAAACATTGCCCATCTTCCATAAGCAAAACGATGACCATCACTCTTTCTAACGTGCTCAACCATGGACTTCTTCCAAGCACATAACTGCTTGTCCCTTCTTAGACAAGCATTGTGCCTGTTACACTCTTTGTCCAAATGCAAAGAACCATGGGATCCTGCATTCTACATCTACCCGCTCATGCTAAGGCCAAGATAGCTCTGTATTTACCCAAGTGTTTACATCAAGGAGATATGGGCCAAATTGGAAAATGGCCAAGACAGCTCTGTATTTACCCAAGTGTTTACATCAAGGAGATATGGGCCTAATTGGAAAATGGGCTATGTATATCTTCAAGAATTGTCAAGATATAGGGAAAAAAATTTTGGGAAACGAGCTATGTATATTCAAGTGTAGATCATGTAGTCCTTCTCTTTGGCCAAGAGTTTGGAATAATGGTTATTGTTACATGCTCATAGTATGAGAAATACATATTTCATTACCGTAACTTTAATGAAATATATGTGAAGGAAAGCCTTTTAAGCAATTTCAGTTTTTGGAGGTGAAAAATGCATTTTTTTTAAAGAAAGGCATTTTTGTATGGAGCTTCGATCAAATACGGGGGACAACTTGCAAAAATAGAACTTGCATGCATGCAAACCTCCCGTCCAGTGGATACTATTGTACGTTGGTATTGAGAAAATGCACACTTAAAAAGAGCTAAGAATTCTCAAAATTTAGGGCCCAACAGGTCGGGACATGGGGACGATCAGTACGTCGTTGCGAAAGGATAAGCACTCCCACACAAACGGATAAAGGCCTATTTAACGTGTGGAAAAAGCTTAAAAATATAAGGGGGGAAAATCTGGTGTGAACATCTCCTTTTTAAAAGAAAATACAATATGAGAAGCCAGATTCTACAGATAAAGACAGACCCATCAAAAACCCAAGTTACAGAAAAGAAAGCTTCAAATAGCCATGTTTCTCTAGAGGGACACTACTCTTGTAGACTAATTTTCCAAATGCTACAGAGAAAATAGAAACCCCACGCAAGGGGCTGCTTTGATGCTGATGATGACGAGACCGGGAACAACGGCAATATATACAACAGCTTTTCGAAATTGCCTCTGCAATGAACAAATGTGTCTTGGGGAGAGGAGACGAACTCTCTCCCACAACCTATCTGACAAACCCTAGCCTTGTTAAGTTAGAGAAACCCTACAACACAACACAATTAGGTGAACAAATTGGGGCTTCAGGCCTTCTTGGCCTTCTTAGCCTTGGAGGTTTTTTTGGCTTTGGGGGATTTGGGGGGAGCTTTTGGCTTAGGAGATTTCGCAGGTTTGTAAGCGGGTTTAGCAGGTGGCTTAGGGGTGGGTTTAGCTGCTTTGGGCTTTGGGGTCTTCTTGGTCGCAGGCTTCTTGGGCGCCTTTTTGGGTGTAGCCTTTTTAGGAGTGGGCGCATAAGTGGCGGAAGGAGCAGGCGGAGGCGCAGGCTTGGCAGGAGGTTTGGCCGCTTTGGGCGCGGCTTTCTTGGCGGGCTTGGCTTTCTTAGGCGGCTTTGCCTTCTTGGGGGCCTTCGTGGCTTTAGTCTTAGATGCTTTTTTGGGCGATTTGGGGGCTTTGGGGGCGTCAGGTGCTTTCGGCTTTGGCGCTGCTTTAGAATATGCTTTTTTCGGGGCCACTTTCTTTTTGAGCTCATCAGAGAGCTTGTAGGAAGCCTTCACCTTCACCAATTTGTTCTGCTTCACCAGATTCTTGAGCTGAACAGATAAATGCTTCTTGAAGTTTGCCGGCAGCACGCCTTTATACTTGGAATCGATGTACTTAGCAATGGCATACTGGCTTGACCCAGCTCTCTCCTTCAAAGAAGCTATGGCTTCCGAACTCATCTGCAGACACCCCACCCACATACACAACGCCAATAAAGCTTAATCAGTCGCCGACACCTAGAAAACACATCGCCCATACCGCCAATTAACGCTTTATCACCCACCAAATGGCTCAATAGGATCAAATAAGGAAATTTACTTACTAAATTATCATCCACCAATACATTAAACATAACAAGACTAGGGTACGAATGAGAGGACCATCCCCAACACCAAATAACAGGGGAAATTCAGGATAGAGCATCGCCATAGCCTCATAGAGAAGCTATGGCGCACTCAATTGCGCTTTAAATTTCAGAAATTACACGCAGAATCTCGAAGCGCAGACAATTCGGCATCCTAATTGCACCCAATCAAGGACTAGGGTAACATGAACCCCTCAGGAACCCAGCTGCACACAGAGAACTACAGACACGGGGTTTACAAGAGCTTGTCAAAGCACAGAAGGCCATAAGAGACGAAAAAAACCTGAAGGTACGTTGGGTGAAGCGGTTCCGCCTTGGGCTTCTTTGCGGCAGGCTTGGCTTTCTTAGGCGTGGCCTTCTTCACTTTCTTGTCAGCAGGGGAAGGGGCAACCTCAGCGGCAGCCATGGCGGAAGAGAGAAAAGTAGGCTAGGCGAGCGGGCAAATACCGACAAGACCAAACAGCGAAGCTCGAGATCTGGCTATGGCGATAAAAATGCGGACAACACGCACAGGCCACTATTTCATAAAAAACTGCTCGTGTGTAAGGGCGAACATGAAGCTCCATTTTAAGCCTTACTGAAGACTTCTTGCCGAAATCCTGGCTTCCCATTGGTCCTCCCAACAAAGAAAGGATCGAGACCCCCCTGAAGTTTGATTTGTGACGGTTAGATCTTACGCCATCAACGGCCCCTCCCCTTTCTCTCTCCCCTCCCCAAACAAAACTGTTTTCTTTTGCTCTTTGGTTTTGCTTCAAGCCCTTCAATCAGCTCCATGGCCCTTTCCTTCTCTCCCCATCAATGGCTTTCTATCCCACCATATTAGTGGCCTCTCTCCCTTCCCCCCTAGCTTCTTTTTCATGGATTTCCTTTAGTATTTGTCTCTATATGTGCAAGTTTCTTGTGTGTGTCTCTGCCAGGTCAAGTGTGTTTTCTCTCATGTCTGAGACCCTTCTCTCCTTGTGTGTGTCTGTTTATTTCTAGTAATCTTGTGCTATGTTTTGGCATCCATCTTTGGGTATCTAAAACCATTATCACCATTCATCTTCCACCCTTCCTCGCCTCTAATTTGTGCATTCCTCCATTTGGCACTTCTCCCACACTCATGGGGGTAGCTCATTGCAACCTGTCCTTGAAACAACAACAGCAATGAATGTTCAGGTCTTAAGGGAGACATAGCAAAGGGGGGTGCATCATTGAAATGACATACATTTTAAAAGCTTCTTCATACCTGGCCGAATATTAATATTAAAGGCATCCAGAACTTTCACATGTGATTTCGCAATAGCCTCTCATCTATATTGAACCCTTCCTATCATGCTTAGGAGAGGATCTATTGAGCACTTTATGGTGTTTGCACCACAGATGTTATGCATTCTTCATCCAATGACATTTTAGTATATGGGAGATCTTATGGTTGTCAACTAGCACAAACAATAAACACATATGAAAAGCATAAGGCTTGCTAGCTTACTAATTTGTAGCCAATATGTTCCAAGCCCATACCATAAACTATCCTTGTGGTTAGAACACCTATTAAGCACTCCAAGGTATACATGTTATTGTGCACATAACTTTTCACAAGAAAACACATGAACACACACACACACACACACACACACACACACACATGACCTATAATAGGTAATACCATAGAGAACTGGTGGGAATGCCCTATCAGAGCGACTTGTTGTTTATTGAAAGAGCTTGACGAGACTTAATTATTGGCAATCCAAACTTTGCATCTAAGAAGCTTTATATGAATCCATGGTTTGATCCTAACCTAAAGTCTAAGGACTTTAAGGAAGGCAGCTTACCACTTTTGTACAAATGCACAAGCAGAAGCTCAAGTATAGGGGGCCTTAGACCCTTCAAAATCATTGAGATGACCTATCAAGGCAACCTAATGCTTAAGGGACAATAGCTCAAGTATAGGGGATTTAAACCCTTCAAAGTCATCGAGATAACCTATCAAGGCAACGTAAAGCTTAAGTGACAATAGCTCAACACCTACCTCCATAGTAGTAGACTCAAGAGATACTCCCCCACAAGAGCCTCACAATAAGGGCTAAGCCAGCAGATGCATGAGCTATAGCATAATGGGAATAAGGGTAAATGCAATATGGACCATAATTGGGGTAATCCCCATGAAGATGAAATGTTGGTCATAGCATTGTCTATTGCCCCTTATTGGAGTTTTGCTTCAACTCAACACTGAGCAGCAATGCTGGTAGTAAGGCTTCAAACACAATATCCACAAAATATGAAAAGAATAAGGATCATTACCACTTAAACCTACACATGAAACCCTATTGCAAGTGAACCTTGATCCAAGTTTGACCATAAGAATGGTCAAAATTTATGGAAAGAATATGGATCATTATTACCACTTGAACCTGCACATGAAACCCTATTTACAAGTGAATCTTGATTGGATTCTGACCATAAGAATGGAAAGAATAAGGATCATTGCCACTCAAACTTGCACATGAAACCCCATTGCAAGTGAGTCTTATATAGATAGTGAGATATAAGTGTTAATGATAGCACTTTTTGTGCAGCTCACTCACTTAGCGTGTTCACATTATGGACCACATGTACATAGTACTTTAGTACTTATGTTGTATTTCTCTTATCTTTTGGTAGAACCCTTTTGTTGAGAATAAGAAGAATAACAATTTCGAGCATCTCATCCTGTGTGTTCTCTTCCAAGGTTTGTGTGAGTGTGTGGGTGCTTGCAAGAGCTTAACCTCTCTTCCTCCCTTCATCTTTTCATGGTATCAGAGCCTAGTTCATGCTAAGAAGCTGAGCAGCAAGCAAGAGAAGCACAGGAAGCAGTACGAGGGCAAGAGCTTCACCTACTCTTTCCCCTTTATATTGGCTACTACACCCTTATCGGGAGCTCTTCGTCGAAAGACACCGGCAAACGAACTCCAATTGAGGAGCTATCTTCATAGGAGCGAAGCTGCAAAGCAACTATATTGTCTTTTTTGGACGAAGTTTTAGTGGCCAAAAATGTGTTTCAAGTGTGTCTTGACCTCCATTTTTCAATTCGCAAGCATTCGTGTGCACTGCAGGTAAGTTTTGATTCTCTGCAGATTTCTATTTTTGGAATTGCAGGAAGGGCATTTGGTTGTGTAGACACTATATGTATTGCAAAGAGGTCTTACAAGTGCTATTGGGTGTATGTATGCAAATTGAGGTCACTAGTTGTGACAGTTTGGGTGTAGTAGAGTAACGTTTGTAGAGCTTATAGCAGTTTGTGTGCAGGTCAAACAAGAGTGCTACTTTTGGTGCATTTATGTTACAGACAAGATGTCGAATAATGATGGAATTAACTAGATTTTTGTAGAGAAGCTGGACAACAACAACTTCCATGCTTGGAGGTTAGATTAACAAATTTTCTGATGGGAAAAGACTACTAGGACTACATTGAAGGTGAACATGAAGAGGCACCAGAGATACCTGAGATTAATCCAACTGCCTCCTGCAGATGTAAAAGAATACAAGGATTGGAATCAAGGAGCAAGGAAAGTCATGTATTGGCTTTCTATTAGCATATAGGATACTATGATTGGGCATATACAGGATGCCAAGTCACCCACGGAGGCATGGGACACCTTAGTGAAGCTGTATGAAACTAACACCAAGGCACGAAAGATTTAGTTAAAGAATGAGCATACTGTGGAGAAAAAAAACATGTCTGTGAATGATTATTCCTTGAAGATCAAGGGCATTGTGGAATTGCATCTATTGGTGTTTTTTGTTGATGATGATGATAAGGTGGAAGTATGTCTACATGGTCTCGGGCCACAATACAAGGCATTCAAGACATCTATTTAGACTCGGAAAAACATTCCGAACTTAACAGATTTGGTGTCAATGCTAATCATTGAAGAAAATAGTTTGGAGACCAATTTGGGGTGAAGACTAGTCTTCACAAAACAAAGGTAATTCGGAGCAACATGCCTTCTACACAAGTGCAGGTAGAGGACGAGGTAGAGGCCGAGGCCGTGGCCAAGGTGGTGGCCAAACAGATAATCAAAATTCTGGCCAGCAACAACAATCCCATGAATCACAACAATAACACACGGGTGGAAGAGGCCAGTTCAGAGGTAGGGGGGAGTCAAAGAGGTCGTGGAAATTGGCAAAGGCAGCAAAATGATACACTAGGCTGTTTTTACTATGGCAAAGCTGGGCATGCACAGGTAGATTTCTATAAAAAGTAAAATGACATGAGAAGCGAAAAAGTGCAACAAAATAATTATGCGTCTTCTAGCTGAAGTAATGAGGACAATGAAAGGTTGTTTGTTATGCGACATGTGCTTAACGTTGTGTCGAAAAATGATGTATTCGCATGCAATGATGATGTGTGGTATGTGGATTTAGGTGCTTCGAACCACATGACCAGTCATGGCGAGCGGTTCAAAGATATGAAAAATCCTGAAAAGCTAGGTTTTGTTGAAACATGGCATGATACTACTCATCCAATTGTCCATGTTGGAAATGTGCCATTGTCTATGCAGAATGGTAAGGTGAAGTATCTTGCAGATATACTTCACTGTCCAAATATTACGGCCATATGATTGAGCAAGGTTTGCAGGTGTGCTTTAACCCTGATGGTTGTTATGTCGAAGACTTTAAAGTGCAGGTTGGTTGTAAAAGGCAATAGAGTGGGCAGAATGTTTACACTAGATGTAAATATGCCTGAAGTGAAAGCTACAATATTTGCACAGGGTTCATGAGTTGTTGCTTATACATACATTTGGCATAAGAGAATTGGGCATGTAAATGTGCAAAGAATGAAGTCTATGTAGATTGAAGAAATCGTGATAAGGTTGCCTAAGTTTAAGGTTGATGGTATGTAGAAAGTACGTGAAGCATGTCAATTTGGAAAGCAGACAAAGCATGCATTTCCACATGATAGAAATGTGAGTAGGAATGTACTAGATGTTGTGCATTCAGATGTACGGGGTCCTGCAAAAACTACGTCTATGGGTGGCTACAAGTACTATGTAACATTCATTGATCACATGAGGAAAGTGTGGGTGTATTTCATGAATGAGAAGAGTGAAGTTTTAACTCATTTTCATAATTTCAGAGTGATGGCTGAAAAGCATACATGAAAGAATGTGAAGTGCCTAAGGTCAGATGGAGGGGGAGAGTACTTCTCCAGTGAGTTCTCTAATTTCTTGTGGAAGAATGGCATTCAAAGATAGTTTACATGTAGAACACTTTGTAAGCAAAATGGAGTTGCTGAGTAGAAAAATAGGCACATTGCAAAGATAGCACGAGCATTGATGACAGAGAAGAGTATGCCGCATAGATATTGGGCTGAAGCTATTTCTACAACAATTTATACCATGAATAGAACTTCTACTACAGTCATACATGATGTAACGCAAGAGGAGAAATTTACTGGAAAGAAACCTGATTTGTCTCACTTGAAAGTTTTTTGATATATTACCTATGTGCATGTGCCATATGAGTTGCGTACGAAGCTAGATCCACAGGTAGAAAAATGTGTGTTTATTAGATATTTCCTTGAGCAAAAGGGATATAGATGCTATAACCCTACTACATGTGAGTTGAGGGTAAGCAAAGATGTTTTGTTTGATGAAATGAGTAGTTGGTATGCTGCTGAAAAAGATGTTGCTGGGCTGCTGAAAAAGATATTGCTGGGATTGATGTAAGTGAAAATGTGATTACACAGAATGCAAGTCAGCAATCACAGTCATTGAGTGGACCTGGAGAGTCCTCGTGTTGGGTCTATTGATAGACCATAGAGTGGTAAGCTGCATCAAAATACCAGTCTTAAAAATGCAGTTGGTACATCACGGAAAGACAAAGAGAAGGTTAGTGAGCCGCTTGGTATGCCTGACATTTTTGCAGGGCATTCGTTGATGGAGAGTCTAGTGGCTCTGAGCAGAGTCTTGATGAGATGAGGTTGGAATTCTAGCTATTAGAACACCTGGTGTAAGAAAGGCAAGAGAAGCTCTAAAAATGCCAAGTAGTAATCATGGACAATGCAGGTTAAGGAGATTTAGAAAACCTGTTAATTGGTTGACATATGATGGTTATGTCGCTCATCATTATACATATATGGCTAAAGTTGTACAAGATGTTGAGGCCGCATTGGTGGATAAAAATGAGACTTGGGACTTGGCACATCAACCCCACATGTTTTGAAGAAGCGATTGGAAATTTAGATTGGGAGAAAGCCATGGATGACGAAATGGCCGCATTGGATACAAATGAGACTTGGGACTTGGTGCCATTTCTTGAGGACAAGAAGGCTATTGGATGCAAGTGGGTGTACAAAATAAAGTACAACTTAGATGGAAGTATTATCAAGTATAAAGCAAGATTGGTTGCCAAGGGTTATGCTCAAACTTATGGCATTGATTATGAGGAGACATTCAGCCCCGTTGCCAAGATGGCAACTGTGAGAGCTGCTATTGTGGTGGTTGCATTAAAAGGATGGGTTTTACATCAAATGGATATTAAGAATGTGTTCTTGCATGGTGAATTGCAAGAAGAACTATATATGGATCATCCACCAGGTTGTTGTAAGGTTCCCCCCTTCTAAAATAGGGGAAACACTTAAGATAGTCCACTAAGTCTTAACTTGGAGAAAATTTCCTATTTATCGACACCTTGACCATGTGAAGATTCAAGGATACGATTCATAGGTAAGACCTAGTCCTATCCCGCATGGGGAGCGTGATCTTCTAAAAATCAAATCACCCATAGGGTAATTGATCATAAATTGGGCAACTACTAGACTTGATTTCTAGAGGCAACGCTTTTTTCCTCATCCATGCAAGGCACAACCACTAGCCTAGTCTTCTAGAATAGAGTTGCCCAAGAACCTATTTATCTAGTGTAGGACTTTCACTTAATCTGTTGGAAAGCTACCCGAATAATCGAGTCCACCCGTCCGTAGGATGGTGCCATCGGGGCATTCCATCCTCCCACTTTCCACCCTACTCACGCGTCAATTTGTTTTCTAATTAATCCTACCACACTGTTTGACATAAATAAACATGTTCCTTAATTAAGGCCCTTTTCACAAGGTTTGTTAAAACAGCCTTTTTCCACAGTACAATAATGCCAAAGACAAGATTTATAAAAAAGTTTATACATGAATCAATTTCATACAAGCCAAACTGGCTCTCTTATTCTTTTCCTTCATACTGTCGATGATCTAGAATTCGGCCTTCCAGCCTCTACATGCTGGGCAAAACCATACGGGACCATACACCTCATCATTGGTCGCTGGCGAGGACTCAAGCCGGCGGCCTGTCGCCCTCTCAGGCTCCATCGCTCGATCCTCCTACCCCTCAGAGGGATGTCTGCACACTAGGGTGGGCTTTATTCATCGCACTAGCCTGGGCCCTCAGAACTAGACAGCATCATAATCTCTCGTCTCAATCGGCGAATCTTATTCTCCCGATGGTATGAGGGATACCTTGGGCCATTCCCGGGCTTTGCTAAAACGACGCCGCCCGGCTACACAAATAAATTTATGAGTTTTTATGGTATAAAAATCAATGATTTTATTAAATGAGTCATTTCTACTTAGAATCTTCAAATTCTCAGGCCAAATTTGGAATTTGTGTGCGATTTTACCCTAATATAGGATTTTACAGCATCCAAAACGGACACCAGATCAAGCTTATACGCAAATTTCAATCATTTTTAGTTAAAAAGCGACGACCTTTAAACCTTAATAAATGCACGACCGGGCGTTTGATTGACGAACGGTCTGCATCCCAATGGCCAGGGTGCCCATACGATGGCCGCACAAGAACCAAAGGACGGCCGCCCACTGTGTGCCTAGAATCAATTAGGTTTATGAGCCCATTAGTTAATTAATTAGGATTAGTAGATAATTAGCAATTGAGGGTTCAAATTAACCATTAGGTATCTGATACAGATCCCTATAGCTTCAGATTGCAAATCGGAGTTGGTTTGATACTCCAACCATCCCGTACAAATTGGTTACCCTTGATTTAATGTAATTTCTAGTAAAATTGTGCTGATAAATTCGTGAAAATCATCATTTTGTATTTAACCCTTGGTTAATGCCTGTAAATCTCACTCAAAATCAAGATTATTCACAACCAGAGTTGCATTTGGGAATGTGCATAAGAATGAATGCTATACGCATTATGTATTGGGCACATTGCATCGGTGTAAATATGGGATCAGACACCACCCTTGTCCAGAATAAGGCAAGAGGTAAGACCTCCAGCATAAATGTGGGTTTGCATTGCATAATGATACAAGATAAACATAAAAAGCCCAAAGGAACTGTCAGCAAAACATTGAAACATGTTGCTCACATGGAGCAAAATGACCTGAGACGGACAAGCTCATGGCCCCAGCCATGAAAGAAGAAGAATATCTCTTTCCAAGAAGAGGATCCACACCGAGAAGAAGATCTGAAGGAAGACATGGACATGAGAAGAGAAGCTGCCACAAGAAGAGAAGCTGCCCCAAGAAGACTGAAAGAAGAGACGGACGCGTGGAGAGATGCTGCCACGACAAGAAGACTGAAGACAAGAGAAGATGTGAGGCTCCAAAGAGTGAGGAGCCATGTGAAAATTTTTGAGAGAGAGAGAGAGAGACCCCACAACCCAATGTAACCTGCCCCAACAAAGTAAAACCACCTCTGAGCCACCGATGATGTAGGCCACGTGGTAGATGTATGTGTGAGCACTTTAGTCAAGGTCGCGGGCACTTATAGTAGCCTTGGACACATAGAGAGAGAGAGTGTGTCAAGGACTATGGAGTTTAGGGACTTGAGGCACTGGTCGTCGCGGACTGTCAAGTAAGAAAGAAACTTGATACAGGGTCCAGGTGTGCTGAGATAACTTGAGGGGAGAAGTAGACACTGGTCGCGGACTACCAAGTAAGGGGAGGCAAACTTGGTATAGGGTCTAGGTGTACTAGGAGTATTCACTTGAGGGGAGGTGTTGAAAATACAAGTGAATAGGGTGTGTGCGGGAACAAGCCCTTGGTTAGAGGCTGTAAAAGAGAAGATGTAAATGTGAAAGAACCTATGAAAAGGTGAGAAGAATCTACTAGGAGAGAATAAAGGGTAGCATGAGAAGATTGAGGAAGTGTGGAGATATTCTGGGAAGTGTGGAGATATTCTGGGAAAAGTGAAGAGGTGGAGAGAATCAGGGAAAAGAGGTGGAGTGAATCAAGGAGAAATCAGTGGGATTTGATGCTTTATGTAAACTCTATAAATTGAGGCATAGCCCTAATGAGAATTTGCTGGTTTTTGAGTATCCATGCCTATATTAATCTATTTGCTAATTATTCACTAATTACGTCTTAATCATTTACTAATCACTTTGTTAATGATGTTGATTCTAGTGTTTGATCCACCATAGCTCATCATTATGCTCAAATTTCAACAAGATATGGCCTCCACGAGTAGCTAGAGATCCTCTACTTGCAGGGGGTTCAGCTCCACAAAAGAGAAGATAAGGTAAAATGACCTATTCTACACCACAAAGGTGACCTACTCAACCAAAGCTCTAGAGACCATGTTAGAATTCGTGGTGCTCATGCTAGGTCAAGTATGTGGAGGAGAGAGACTCAAAGAATACAAGAAAATATCTTGCTTATTAAGTTGCTCAAATACAACTAGGCTTCTTGCTCCATTGGCAAAAGCCTTCTAGCTCCACCTTTAAATAGGTGAGCTAGTGGACCATAAGTCCATTCACACACACACCCTTCTTCTACCCTTTTACATGACCTTAGTCTTTTAATACCCCCCTCCCCCCCGTGTGAAGAGACTTACAATAGCCCTCAGCCCTTCTCCCCTTTAGCAAAACGTTTTTGTGTTAAGTACATCTCACAATCCCCCCCATTTACATCGTGGACTTTAGTAAGAGGTTTTAGCCTTAAGAGAGAGTTCATGCGCTGTGGTCTTTTGCTCATACGGTGAGCAAACGATCTCAGAATTGAGATCCGACTGGAGTGTTTCGACCGCGACAGCAAGCCCTACAAGACGACGTCCAAGATGGCCCCTTCCCGGAAATGTCAGAATATTGCCTCAGGAGGAGCGCGCAACAACAAGATTAGAGAAGATGCTCTCGCCAACCCTCCCTCTACAAGCTCCTCAAGGAAATGGTGGCTAGGTTAGCTTGGTTATCTTTTAAAGAAGAGTTTTTTTTTAATATTAGTGTTAATAAATGTGTATCTTTTCCTTTTAAAATAATGACATAAAATTGTATGAAGTTACGAATTGAGTGATGTTGTATTCAATGAATTGCATTGAAATTGTTATCTTTAAAGAGTGCAAGTTTTTCCTGGCTTCGACGCTAACTCCGTTCCGTGCTTATTACATGGACATTTCTTTATTAGTGAGAAGATGGGTATGTTACATCCTTCCCCCCTTAAAGAAATCGAGATGTCCTCATCTCGTCATGAATTGGGGATAATCCTTTAAGAGTGTAGCTTCATTTTCCCAAGTTGCATCCTCTTCAGGGTAATCTTTCCACTGTACTAGATGTTCTACAAGAGTTCTATTTCGGAGTTGCCTTTTCCTAGAATCTATAATGCTACTGGGCTATAATTCAAGGACTCCTTGAGTAGGGATTACAACTTGTTCATCATCAAGAATATGATCGAGACTGGGTACATAAGGTTTTAACAAACTTACATGAAATACATTGTGGACTTTGATATGGAGTTGGAGTTTATAGGCACTTTTACCTAAACACTTGATAACTGTATAGGGACCACCATACCTAGGAGTGAGCTTCTTATATTTCCCAAGTGATAGAGAACTTTGTTTGGGTCGCACTCGTAGAAGAACTTTGTCTCCTTCCTTGAAGATCCTTTCAGACCTCTTGGTGTCAGCATAATGCTTTTGTCAATCTTGGGCAACTTTAATATCCTTTTGGATTGCCTTGGTTTGTTCTTCCATCTCTTCGAGCATTTTCCTGGATGCCTCAACTCTTATGGTCGGATCAGAGAAATTTAGAGGAGACAAGCATTCTTGCCCATAGAGTGCTTTGAATGGTGACATTCCTATGCTCTGATGATAAGATGCATTCTAGGCAAATTCTACCAGAAGAAGGTATTGAATCCACCTTCTTGGTTCCCGTCCACAATATGCTCTGAGAATGTCTTCAATTACTTGATTGACTCTCTCAGTCTGGCCATTGGTCTCTGGAGGATGATAAGCTATGCTAAAGCAAAGTCGAGTTCCCATGGCTTGAAATAAGGACTACTAGAACTTCACTTAATCTGTTGGAAAGCTACCCGACTAATCGGGTCCACCCGTCCCGTAGGATGGTGCCATCGGGGCATTCCATCCTCCCACTTTCCACCCTACTCACGCGTCAATTTGTTTGCTAATTAATCCTACCACATTGTTTGACATAAATAAACATGTTCCTTAATTAAGGCCCTTTTCAAACAGCCTTTTTCCACAGTACAATAATGCCAAAGACAAGATTTAGAAAAAAGTTTATACATGAATCAATTTCATACAAGCCAAATCGGCTCTCTTATTCCTTTTCTTTATATTGCCAATGATCTAGAATTCGGCCTTCCAGCCTCTACATGCTGGGCAAAACCCTACGGGACCATACACCTCATTTTCGGTTGTTGCTGGCGAGGACTCAAGCCGGCCTGTCACCCTCTCAGGCTCCATCGCTCGATCCTCCCGCCCCTCAGAGGGATGTCTACACACTAGGGTGGGCTTTATTCACCGCACTAGCCTGGGCCCTCAGAACTAGACAGCATCATAATCTCTCACCTCAATCGGTGAATCTTATTCTCCCAATGGTATGAGGGATACCTTGGGCCATTCCCAGGCTTTGCTAATGACGCTGCCCGGCTACACAAGCACGGAATGGAGTTAGCGTCAAAGCCAGGACAAACTTGCACTCTTTAAAGATAATAATTTCAATGCAATTCATTGAATACAGTATCACTCAATTCGTAACTTCATACAATTTTATCTCATTATTTTAAAAGAAAAAGATACACATTTATTAACACTAATATTAAAAAAACTCTTCTTTAAAAGATAACCAAGCTAACCTGGCCACCATTTCCTTAAGGAGCTTGTAAAGGGAGGGTTGAGGCCGCATCGGGAGCATCTTCTCTAATCTCGTTGTTGCGCGCTCCTCCCGAGGCAATATTTTGACGTTTTTGGGAAGGGGCCATCTTGGACGTCGTCTTGTAGGGCTCGCTATCACGGTCAAAACGCTCCAGTCGGATCTCAATTCTGAGATCGTTTGCTCACCGTATGAGCAAAAGACCACAGCGCATAAACCCTCTCTTAAGGCTAAAACCTCTTACTAAAGTCCATGCAAATGGGGGGGGAATTGTGAGATGTACTTAACACAAAAACGTTTTGCTAAAGGGGAGAAGGGCTGAGGGTTGTTGTAAGTCTCTTCACACGAGGGGAAAGGGGGGGGGGGAGAAGAGTTATAAGGACACTGCCTCTCCTAGCTAGAGGGGGATAGAGGGAAATTGCCTTATCTGAAAAGTGGCAAAGGAGGGGGTGTGAGAGGGGTGGCTGCAAAGGGGGGGGGTGTGAGAGGGGTGGCTGCAAAGGAGGGGGTGTGAGAGGGGTGGCTGCAAAGGGGGGGGGGGAAGAGTTATAAGGACACTGCCTCTCCTAACTAGAGGGGGATAGAGGAAAATTGCCTTATCTGAAAAGTGGTGCGAATGAGGGGGTGTGAGAGGGGTGGCTGCAAGGGGCGGCTATACTACAGCAAGTACACTGCACAGGGACGGACGGCGGCACAGCAGAGCATAGGCTATGTAGAAATGCGTACTTTAGCTGAGATCTCTGCAAAATGTTTATTAACAAACAAGAAAAGAAAAGAAAGGAATAAAATTTGTTATTGGTGCCAATCACCGAATATAGCCGAGGGGAAAAACCCAGTGGGAGAAAAGTGCCCTGGCTTGTCGATCTTATTGTGGAGTCGCTGAGCTTACCCTTGCACTGTGGTGGTGGATCCGTGTCCACTTCTGCTAGAAAGATGGTATCAATTACTTCAGGATGCAGGGACAACCCTTCACAAAAACCGGCCTCTAGAGAAGGTGGTAGAGGAAGGAGTGCTTCCTCGCTAAAATATGGCATTGGTTCTATGGGAAGGTTAAGCAGACAATTTCGATTTTGGAACTGCGCAATATAGGTACTCATATTGATCCAAAATTGACATGTTGAGGCTTGGGGAAGGAGGGCTTGCAAGATAGGTGGTTGCAAGTCATTTAAGCATGTATCCCTCCATTGTTGTGCTTGAACCTCCTTAGGTAATCTACGTTGATTTGGTTCTCTCTCTGGTATTCTCAAATTAAGAAGATTATGGCGTTGGGATGTAATTTCCACAATTTGTTTCATTAAGCCCGTGCCATATCGTCTAAAGTAAGAGCGGCATATCCAACAAATGTGTGAAGCTTCTCCTAATATGAGTCGTGCACACTCTTGACAATTTGGAAATGGGTGATGCTGTTGATAGAATAATGTGACAAAGTGATGCCCATAACAATTTTCACCTAAGGGAGCATAAAAGTACCTAGAATGAGTTTGAAAAGGAGGAGCACTATAACCCCCGCGATGTTCAGGTCGAGTACTATCAGGGTCAATGCATGGTGGACATGTATCTCGCCAAGTATCCATCAGGAGGTATCTGGGCGTAGAACAATGAAATTTAGAACACTCATATCCATCATTACAATCCCAATCAAAAACATTGTAGACAAGATCATCTCAAAAAGAACACAATCCTCTACAGGCATAAGGAACCACATTATTCAAACATTGATCTACCAAAGAGCTTCAATTGTAGTGTTAATGCCTTATCTTTGGTTTTAGGTATGTCCTTCTTAAGAGGTGGGAATTTTAGCAATTGTCGAGGAATTTGAGCAAGATAAGAGGATTTAGGCATTGAAGTGCTAGAATCTATGCTCAAAGGAGACTCATGTGAAGTTGGACTTGTCTTAGGTACACAAGTTGATGGTGGAATTGTGTAACCAGGAGAAATTGGGACAACTGGTGATTCAATACATGTTTTGGGAAGGACAACACAAGGAGATTTGTAGGTGCTATCACAACCACCTATCCTATCTTGAAGAGGTTGTGTTGATTTCCTTTGCACCCACTGATATGGAAAACCAAGGGTGGCTTTTGGAATCTTATTGATACACTCTTTTACCCCTAGCAAACCATGGCATTTGGGAAGCCAAAGTGCTGTTGCACCCTCATAATAGCCTTGTGCTTTAAGAACATGCTTTGGGACCCAACGAGTAACAATCTGAGGTTTAGGCTTGGAAAAGATGTGCTTTTTAGGAGGCTTAGCAACTAGGCTAGATGGTACAAGTTTGTACGCATCTTTGGGTAGCCAAATTGATAATTCCTTCTTGCCTGGCCTTCTTTGAGCAGTGACTAAAGTAGTTGGAACATGCCAACCATGGCCCGCACTTGAGGATTCATCAATTATCCACATCATTTGTGTTGGAGCTTCAAGAGCAAATTTTGAAAGTGGGTTGTGTAGGGTAGAAACACCACCCTTTTGACATGATAAAGCTCGTGGAGTAGCAGATCCCAATACCCAATCAGAATCAATTTGTAATTTATATTGTCTATTCTTCCAATCTAATGAACAATTGGTAGCACTTAACCATGATCGACCGAGAACAGCCTCTACCACTGCCTTGGACTTACTTGCCACATAAAAGGGAACAGACATCTGGTGATCCTAAATGGACATCATAATGACACATTTTCCCTCTATAAGGTTATCTTCACATGAGAAGCTTCGTAAGTCAACAGGAATGTGCACAAGTGTTGGTTGTCCCAAGGCTATCCATGTGTCAAACGAGAGAACATTATGATCTGCACCACCAGAGTCAATTAAGGCAGAGACAAAGTAGGTAGTCTCATGAAGATGAAGACACACTTGAATATTGAAAGGATTGACATATGGTTCATCAGTAGCCAACTGTAAGGCCAACATAGAAGCTTTGCGACGCTCCTTGGCTTTTGCAACTCTAGCTTTAGCCTCTTCTTGAGCCTGACATTTAAGTAGGTCATGTGCTTCTTTCCATGTGTGTGCAGCATGCATTTGTTGAAGCATGGCTTCAGTTAATGGTTCATTGTATTTCTTGAGACGACTTCCATTAATGAAGTTAGGCATTTGCTCACCTTCTAGTGTCTCTAAACGCACTGCACCACTTGGAGTAAGCTCATTAATCACAAACGGTCCTAGGCAACATTTCTTGAGCTTTCTCTTATGCTTCTTAAGTGTGTACAAGAGCACAAGTCCCCTTTTTTGAATCGGCCAGTTGTTACATTTCTATCATACCATTGTTTTTGTCTCCTCTTCTCAGCATACATCCCCATTACCGCCAATAAGCGGGTCTCATCAAGCTTTTCCAATTCATCAATACGTTGTGAAAGCTCATGACCAGTCCAGTCCAATTGTTTAGCAACTCGTAGAGTAGGTACAAGAAATTCAATGGGAAGAATTGCATCTAGCCCAAAAGCAAGCTCAAATGGGGTTGTGCCCACAGATGTTTTATAGGCTGTCCTATATGCCCAAAGAACTGAGTGCAACTTTTGCTCCCAATCAGTCCTATGTCCCTCAACAATCTTTGTGAGTGCTATGCAGAGAATCTTGTTAGTACTCTTAGCTTGTCCATTGGTCTGGGGATGATAGGGTGCAGAACGCTTGTGAATTACCATAAATTCTTGAAGCAAAAAATCTATGACCTCATTCATAAAGTGCACACCTTGATCACTAACGATCTCAATAGGTAAGCCATAGCGTGTAAACACGTACTCATACAAGAACTTGGCTGTGGTTCTGGCATCATTTTTAACTGTAGCCTTTGCCTCTACCCATTTGGTCAAATAGTCGGTTGCGACTATAATATATTCGGCATGCGTGTGATGAGCTGGAGGTTTAATGGGACTGACAAAATTAATACCCCATTTTGCAAAAGCACGTGTGCTTAACATAGGCCGCAATGGCATATTGTCCTTAGTGATGGGAGGTTTGGTCCTTTGACAATCGTCACAACGTTTTACATATTCTTTGGCATCCATTTGTAAGGTTGGCCACCAAAGCCCAGACCACCTAATCAGCTTAGCTGTGGTATTGACCACCTCACAATCCTTCCCGTTGCACAAGGCTTATTCACCAAATATAGCAGTGCTTGATGGTCCACAAAAAATATGAATTTGTTTGCCAAAAGGTAATGGCGAAACTTTTTCACTACATATATCATGGACAAACCTTCTCTTTCTGTCGTGGTATAATTCTTCTCAGCATTGTTCAACTGTCGGCTAGCATATGAGATTGGGAAATCCTTATTATGTTCTCCCGATTGAGCCAAAATACATCCAATTGCAAAGTTTGAAGCATCAATATGGACATGAAAGATTTGGTTCCAATCTGGTGCCCGTAAGATGGGTGCAGTCACTAATGCTTGCTTCAACTTTTCAAAGGATTCCTCACACTCATCAGTCCAATTAAACTTTACAAGAAGAGCATATAATGGTCTGGCTAGGACAGCGTACATGTAGATGAATCGACGATAATAGCCACAATGTCCCATGAATGTTTGTACCCCTTTAGGGTTGATAGGCCGAGGTAATGAGACAATGACATCAATTTTATCCATATCTGTTGAAATCCCATTGCGAGAAACAATATGGCCCAAAATTTTCCCTTGTCTTACCATGAATTTGCACTTGTCAGGATTCAAGCATATACGATAAACTCGACACTTTTGAAACACGTCTGAGGTGTTCTATATGATCATCACGCTCTTGTGAGTGAACACATAGGTCATCCATGAAGATCTCAAGAAATTACCTAAGGTACTCCTTGAATACATGACTCATTAACTGCTGAAAGGTTACTGGTGCATTTGTTAGACCAAATGGCATAACACGATAGGCAAAGATGCCATCTTCAGTAGCAAAGGCTGTCTTGTGTTGATCCTTTGGATCAATTGACACTTGATTGTAACCGGAGAATCCATCCAAGAAACTATATGCCTTTTTCCCTGCAACTCGTTCCAGAACATGATCCGTGATTGGAAGTGGGTAATGATCACGTACAGTAGCTGCATTTACCTTCTTGAGGTTTGCACATACTCGAAGTTTTCCATTTTTCTTGGGCGCCACTACAATAGGCGAGACCCATTCAGTGTGTTCAATCTCATAGATAAATTCTGCCTCTAAGAGCTTGTCTATTTCTTCCTTTATCTTTCGTGCAAAATTCTCATTGTAAGTATAAGGACGTTGCTTGGAAGGCTTTGCATCCTCTCGCAATGGAATTGTATGCTGACATATGCTTGGATCAACTCCTTTGAGGTCTTTATAACTCCAAGCAAAAACATCGCGATACTCCTTTATTGTTTGAATTAATAACTTCTCCTCATCTAAGGACAAGTCTGTGGCAATCCACACATAGTGAGGCTCCTCTCCTGGCTTAGCGATATCAATCTTTTTTGTATCTTCTGGACCATCATATGAAACCCCTGGAACGCTTGGTTTTTGTCGCATGGGCTGTTGAAGAACAATCTTCCGATCTTGAAGAGTGTACTATGTGAAGTTGGGGGGAACATTGAGACCCTGTTCTTGTCCACTTGAGTCGTCACTCATTGAAGACCATGCGGTTTTGAGCTCTCTATTGCAATCTTGCATCAGATTTTTTTGTTCAACCGTTATCTTTGCACTTCCGATACTCTCTTTTGAATCGGTTTTAGACTTAAGTTTTGGTTTTTGTTTCTTCATTTTTTTACGATTTTTGCTAACAGTTTTTAGCTTTTCTCCTGCTTGGAATCCATCTGATCGTTTTACTTGGTCTTTGATACTATCTTGTGCTTGGACATAGTATAGATATCCGTTCTTTCCTGAGAAGTGAGGTGGTGGTCGAGAGTGTTCATTCTTAACCTCCTCCTTTTCTTTTTGCAGTCTCTCACGTCGTTCCCTCTCATCTTGTTTACGGATTCTCTTATGGCTCTTACAGCATTTACGTTTAGGTCGGCTTCGAGGGATCTCTACTTGAACCTCCCTTCCTCTCAAGAGTAGGCGTCCCTTTCCTAACTCTTCCTCAGGGATTATCACATCATTATCAAAATCAGAGTCCCATCCATCTTCCTTATCAGCATCATTAGCAGATTCGAGTGTTAAATCCTCCACTGAGACTTCCTCTACATGCAGTTCTGTTGTGGACGCATCCCCATAGTACAAAACATCTAGAAGGTCACGTGGTTGTACCATTCGTATAGGAATAATGTCATATCCATCTGAGTCACAAAATTGAATTGGCTTAGGTAAAGCACATGTTGATAATGTTGCAAGGACATGACTCCATTCTAGTGGATCAATTAAATGCTCAGGGAAGGGTTGTGGAATGTATGCCTCGTCTGATACACTTCGATTACCCTTAAGTCTCTCAGTGTTGAAATCCCTACATGAGGCTCCACACATCCACAGATCTTCTCGCCCATCTGACAATGTAACTCTTGAGCCCTCAGATGAAGCAGAATCAAACTCATCTATTGGAGACCTTGTTACATCACGATATGAGTGATTCTTTAGGTTGACCCTTGTGACAGAACCATGTCGGAGGTACAAATAACTGTATCCCCAATCTTGAATCATTTGAAATTGTCGCATGAATGGTCTACCCAATATCACTTCATAGTTTGGATGTTTTCCAAAATCCACTACTGCAAAGGTGTGCTCATATTCAATCCCACATGTGGTGACCAATATGTTCTCAAGCAGCCCAAGGGGATGTTCTAAGCTTCCATCTGCTAGCTGCAAGCGCATCCTGGTACTCCTAATAGCTGGTTTGCCCCACTTTTCCTAAATGGACCTTGTCACAATGCCCACTCCTGCACCACTATCAAGTATTGCAGTTGAAGCTACTTTTCGCACTTCTAATGGGAGGGTAGCATTTCCCTGATCGTCCTCACAAAATTTTCCTACTTTGTTGATAGGAACTGGCATAACATGCTTTGTCTCAGGGTGTATAGTACAATGATGGTGACCCTTGTGTAGCAATACCTACTCTGACAAACATGTGGCAATATCATTCCACAACTCAGGTCGAAGCTTTATCAAATCAAGCAAAGGTATGGTACAAGCCACTGGTGTTGACAAAATAGCTTGCACGATACCCATATCCATCTCTTTTGTCAACCTTTTATGCATGGAGGGTATCCTCAAGGTTTGAGAACAGTTCTCATATTCTCCCAAATATGATGGTAAGGTTTTCATTGTATGCTTACTTCTAGGAGAAACAATTGTTTGAACGTCCTCCTGGATGCTTGGGCGTCTAGAGTTGTTTTCTGTGCCCCTGGTAAAATCCACCTCAGAGAATGGAGGTGAAATAATAGAGGACATATTCTCATTAACTTTCTCATGAACTGCTACCCACATCTCATTTGCCATGTCCTCGTTAGCATCAATAACTTCATCATTGCATGGGAAGGCAAGGCTAGGTGGTGGCAGAATACCTTCTTTCAATGGGGTGGCAATTGTTGCAGACTTCTCGCTATGAGCTTGTGAGATAAGCTCACTTTTCATTTCCCGACTTGATGACACTTTTGGTATGGTTTCTAATGTTGGCTTAAGAGAGGTTGGGCCCCGAGGAATAGGTGGAGGTGGTCCCTCAAGTATTGATTGAGCTTCCCTAATGAGTTGCTGATGTACACCTAGATTGATCTTCTCCTCACACGAGGGTTTGTGTATTCTTGAAGCTTCTTGGGTAGCGCAGATAAAGTTGCAATGTGACTTCTATGAGCATCTATGATGGCATCTAGAGTCTCATTCACCTTATCCACAAAAACAGAACCCCCAGAACTATCCTCGGTCGTACTAGCCTCATCTTGTTTAGCACTAGGAGGTTGATGTTCCTCATGCACTTCTTGGGATGTAAAAGCTTGATCCCTCATGTTTTGTTTAGAGACTTCTTGAGAACTAGTGGATGCACTTTTAGTTTGCTTGTTGTGGTTCTTTTTCCTCCTAGTGGTCCTTTTTCTATTGGAATGTAGGGTCTTGTCCACTAGATTTGCCTTTGCATCCCTAGTTCGAGGTGTCTCATCAGTCTGCATTTCGGCATTTCGTGTCTGTGATCTAGTCATGACTCTAAGTGGCACGACATCCTCATTCTCTGATGAAGGTGGTGATGAAACTGCCCCTACAAGGTTGAGTGAGACCTTTGGTTGAGAGGTGCCTTCCTCATGTGGTTTCAGCAAACAATCCTTTGGGAAGTGTTCTACACAACACCCTAGACAATATCTTTCAATTGGTGGAAACTGTGGTACTGTTGTATTGGATCGAACTGCTTGCCTTGAGCGATGTGGACAATCACGAGCCCAATGGGGTTCTCCGCACTCATTAACAGGGGCCCATTAGTTTGGCTTCTACTTTCCTTTGCTGCCATTGACCTGAGGGGCATGGAGTCCTAGGTTGGTGACCTGAGGGGCTTGGAGTCCTAGGTTGGTAGCCGCCTAGCAATATCAAAGAATTTTGTTCCCCTGGCTAGTGCTTGGCTTGGATATGCGGGACTTTCAAAGAGATTTTCCTTGCATGAATATGATGCATATTCCTCCTCCACATAGCCTGGGTTTACCAAGTCTCTACACATATTTGAATTGTCATAGTCAACAACCCTCACAGGAGGAGTCCCAGGAGCACGAGGTTGAGCTCCAAGAACAGGTCGTGCTTGCTCTTGTGCCATCGATGGCTTACGTTCAAAATTAGTATACTGTTGATGCATTTGTGGAGTCACTCCACCCCTTTGCTGCTCACGCTTCTGTCTCATTCTGGCAATGCGAGTACATTCCTGTGTGGTGTGGGTAAAGTTCCAAGCACAGGCCTGGCACCACTTCTTTGTGGGTTGGTTTGTGACTAGAGGAGAAAAGGTATTACATTCTTCGGTTTTATGGTTACTGCCACATGCTCCACAAAGATGAAGACCTGTAGGTAGTACACTCCTCATTCGCTGCTGCTGTTGTTGTGGCTGCATGGGTGGGCGATAGGTATGGCCCAATCTCCTTAGTACTAGGTTAGCTATCTGGTCTGGATTTACTAGCGCACTAGACCCTGAACTTTGGTCATCACCCCACTGATCTCTAGGTTTCACCTCAGGGCCAGAACCATCTTGGAATTTGAAGTTATCTGTGAAATCCATAGCATCATGGCAACACTCATTGAAATTTGTATGCTTCTTTGCATAGAGATGTGTATGCAGTGTTGAATTTTTGAGTCCTTTTAAGAAGAGAGAAATTAATCGACTCTGGGTTGGCTTCTCATCTTCTGGGCAACGATTAATGTACTGCTTCATCCTATTTACACAATCTCTAACACTCTCATTCTCGCCTTGCTTGAAAGAGTAGATGTTTGCTACCGTGTCATGTTGAATCCCCATCAAGGAAAAAGCAGCAATGAATCTCTCTTCCAGAACTCGTAAAGAAGATTTGTCTGAAGCCTCTAGTGCCTGAAACCAAGCAAGGGCCTTTCCCTCAAGAGTGAGCCCAAATCCTTCAATTTGAGTATGCTTGTCAGTCACTTGCTCAGCTCGAACTGCTTGCCTAAATGCTACTACATGGTCATATGGATCTCCTGACCCTTCGTACTTCTTTACTAGTTTCTGAAGAGTTGATGGCCTTACTTGTCTTGAATACTCATCATAGGGCCTACGGCCTCTCACTCTCAGTGGGAATTGTTCCTCTCTTTGGTAAGATGGTCCACATGCATCCCAAATTGGTGTGGGTCCCCTATTACCTGCCTCACCAATCCCCTCCAAAGATCTTGTCACCCGCATTTCAGGAGGTGCATTTATGGGAGGCCGAGTTGGCTCCCCTACCCTCCGATTGTCATAGTGAGAAAAAAGTTGTTGTGGTGTGATCTGTGGTCGCACTTTTGGTGTAGGATAATATCATGGTGCTAGAGTTGGGCTACTTGCAGTGGTCCACTTTGATGTTGAGGGTCCCTCTCTAGTGAACTCTCGTAGGGGAGGAGCAACAGTTTCTCCAAGAAAGGCTGTCTCTCCTGGTTTAGCTGTATTTGTTGAGAACACTTCCATGAATAATGGTTGTCCTTTCCACGTGAGCTCCCGAATCTCCTTCCAATCTAAGGTTCGATATTCATTGGCCCATTTATCAACTATTCGGTTCATGTGTCCTGCAAGCTTCTCGACTACCACCACAAGTGCTAGAGGAAGATCTAGCTCTAGCAATCTAGTTGTGGCATAATATCCCTCTAAAGAGTCCTTATAGACTTCTTGAAGTGGGTCATCCTGTAAGACCTTTGTCACTGGAATTTGTCGTACAAACTCCCATTGGTTCTCAGCCCCCTGATCCATTTTGCTCTTGCCTTTCCTATCCCTTTCCAAATTCAGATCTACAAGAAGTGAATCATCTTTGGATATCTTTGAGGACTGGGCATTGGATGGTCCAAGCATGTCCGGCTCAATGAGCCAGTCATCTCTAGACTCCCTTGCTCTGGAAAGCTTTGATAAGTCTAAGAACTCGCTTTTAGAGAGCTCCCCTAATTTGTCTACATTCTCTGGATGATAGGTGACTTCGTAGCAAACACCATCTCCACCCATGTACATGTTACCCTGGTCATTGACTAGAGGTGCTCTATCAAGTTCTGAGAAAAAGTCGGCGATCTTAACAAGATACCGTTGTTGTGGATCCCTAAAGATCTCAGCTCCTTGAGCGTTCGTGTAGATATATTGGAGTCTCACATTGAGTGTTAACCCCATGGTGTCGGCTTCAAATGGATTAAAAGATCTTGTGGGTGTCCTATTTGGGGCTAAGGGATGACTATTTGGGGCTAAGGGATGACTATTTGGGGCTAAGGGATGACTATTTGACGGCCCTAGATTGTCCATGGACAATGAGCTAGTTGTTCTGGAAAGGGTATCAGATTGGGATTCGAAAAAGGTTTCAGCAATATCTGCCAAATTTCCTACTGATTGGGTCCCACTTTCCTACGTAGGTACTCTAGAAGGTGCCCTAGGTCCTATGGCAGAGTCTATAAGACATCCCGACCGCAAGTGCATAAGGTCAAAAAAAATTTGGTTTTTTTTTTTGGCACCAATGGAGAGACGGAAAACTCTCTCACTTGTAGCAAGAGTAGTATGATCCACATGTAGCTCAATCCAATGTGATTTGCATCCCTTTCGGAGCTAGGGATTCAACCCGTACCGGTGCACAAAAGCTTATCCATTTGATAGAGAGAATGCTAAGAATACTACTACCATTGACATAGACTTAACACACCCACAAGCTCAATCTTGCTATTGCTCACTCACTCATCATCCCACTCATTCATACATCCAAAACAAGAAGAAAGCTAAGCTATTGCATACACAAGATCAGAGCATTCTTCATTCTCAAACACTCATTTCCCTAGCATGCACACAAACCTTGAAGCTATCAACAAGAAACATGCACACTAGAGAACTGACATGAGAAGAGAGACAAACATCAACTCATTGCATTGAATTAACAAAAATAGAACTTACAATAATGTAGATGGGGAGAGAGAAGAGCTTGCACCTCTATGGGAAAAGAGGGAGAGCTAGTCTCAAGAGAGCTCAAACATGAGTTTGCCCAATGTGTCCATAAGCTCTCAAATGAGCCACTTTTTATACAAAAACTCTAAAACTCCCAAAAGTTCGCATGTGGGATTATTGTCAAGCCCACTCCCATACTCATCTACAACTTGGAACTCTTTACAAGAGCCCTAAATAAGAATGTCTCTTGTTTTTCTGCTTGCATCTTTTTGTTGCATCCTTGCATTGATCTCCACTCGTCACGCAACATGACTCATTTAATAAAATCATTAATTTTTATACCATAAAAGCTCATAAATTATTTTATTACATGGACATTTCTTTATTAGTGAAGATGGGTATGTTACACAAGTTATGAAGATATGGGTCACCTTGATTTTGGATGCAAGTTGTGTAAAGCCTTATATGGCTTGAAGCAGGCACCGAGAGCATGGCATGACAAGATAGCACAATATCTTATCACCATTGGCTTTCATGTGGCAGATACTGATCATTCACTCTGTGTGTGCAGAAGAGTGATAAGGACCTTGTGGTCATCATAATCTACGTGGATGACTTGATCATTGGGGGTGATAGTGGAGAGGAATTTGAGAGTGTGAAATGTCTCCTCAAGCAAAAATTTGACATCAAAAATTTGACATGAAGGATTTGGGTGAGCTAGGATACTTCCTTGGCATTGAGGTTATTAGGATGGCCAAGGGCATATGGCTACCACAAAGGCAGTATGCATTGGACATGCTGTTTAAATATATGGTATGGCTAATTGTAAGCCAATTTCTATGCCACTAGATTCAAATGGCAAGTTGAGTGCAGTTTACGGGTGAGATTTTGGAGAAC
Source organism: Cibotium barometz (assembly GCF_041138505.1). Classification (NCBI taxonomy): domain Eukaryota; kingdom Viridiplantae; phylum Streptophyta; class Polypodiopsida; order Cyatheales; family Cibotiaceae; genus Cibotium; species Cibotium barometz. The sequence continues at coordinate 22,050,558 of NC_141050.1, forward strand.
CCCACTATGTACAAGAAGATAGTAGGTAGCTTGATCTACATGACGATCACCATGCCAGATTTGAACTATACAACTGGATTGCTGAGTCAATTTATGCAAGCTCCTCGGAAGCCACATTTGGATGGTGTGAGGCGCACATTGCACTATGTGAAGTCTAAAGTAGAATATGGTCTCTTTTATGAGGCTGGATAATAGAGTTGCAGGTGTTTGGATACCTCGATGCAGATTGGGCTGGTAGTATCATAGATAGGAGATCTACCAACGGATTTATGTTATCTTTTGGGAGTGGTGTTGTGACATGGAGTAGCAAGAAGCAGCCAACAATTGCCTTGTCAAGTACAAAGGCAGAGTATAGGGGTGCTATAATGGTAGCATGTGAGGTAGCTTGGTTGCATAAGCTACTTAGTGATTTGTTGGGATTGCAGGTTGACAGACAGGTTGTCATCTATTGTGACAACCTTAGGAGTATAAAGTTGGCAAGGAACCTGATTTCTCATGTGCAGACCAAACACATAGAGGTCCACTATCACTTCATCAAAGAGATGGTCTTAGCAAGAGACATTGATCTCATGTATGTTAGCACAGAGGAGTAGGTAGCTAGCATTTTCACGAAAGCCCTAGGAGTAGAGAAGCTTCACAGATTTCAAACTATGCTTAGAGTCCTAGAGATGGATTTGAGCTTGAGAGGGAGTATTGAGATGTCAAGATCACGAGCTGACACTTATGATATGTCTGGGTGACCGTTTTCTCCACTTACATCACTGGCGTGTTTGGTAGGATGCTGACATGATAGATCTTTGCCAGCGATTCTACAACTAGACTATACCAGCGTCCACCATTGAGTTATGGCATACTTATCTTGCCATCTCACTCACTTAGCATGTTCGCATTATAATACTTTAATACTTATGTCGTATTTCTCTTATCTTTTGGTAGAACCCTTTTGTTGAGAAGAAGAACAACAATTTTCAGCCTCTCATCTTGTGTGTTCTCTTCTAGGGTCTGTGTGAGTGTGTGTGTGCTTATTGTTGAGATTTGTGTGATCTAGCATCCATTAGCTTTATTCCTTAGTGTTTAATTATTGTGTGCACCTTAGAGATAGACATCCTAAGGTCATTTGGTCTCTAATTACCATGGTTTATAGGTGTAGGCATGGGAGGTGGTTTCCTTGATGTAGTAGTCACTTTATGGTGCTACTGGTGAGATAATTAGGGGATGGTGGAGCCAATCTAGGGAGCTCACATGTTGTTCTCTTAGTTCTCTACATAAACAAGGTCCTACACTCTATGGTTGCATAGAGAGGATCCTTTGTAAGTGCTTTGTGTAAGCTACCATATGTTGGTAATATACTTGGTGGATCCTTTGTGGGCATAAGCTTATCTCCTCATTGCATTAAGGTAATCTTTGTGGTATTCATGTTTATTATTCAATTCATGTTTGTCTTTTGTCAACCCATCATGTGCTAAGTGCATCTACATTGCTCATGTGAATTGATGAGTTTGGTTATGTTTTATTATCTTTGTGATTAGCCATTCTAGCATGCCACTCTCATCTCCTATTTCTTAACACTTAGATCAAGCTCTCTTCCTCCCTGCATCTTTTCACTTATGAGCCAATCATGTGACTTGAAGTAAGCGTGGATTGGAACCAAAATCAATTGTAATGACCTGTAGGGGGATTGATTGGTTTGCTAATGAATTTGAGTATGTGCATAAAGGCATAGATAACAATAATATTTGAAAATAATTTTCATAATATGTAATCGTCCATGATACCATACAATCTATGGGAGATATATTATCTCATGTTAAGAACAAGTTTGGCAAGCACACTTGGATATTGGCCCCCCATTAATGTGATCATCGTTCTTTGGAGGTTGACTATACCACTCTACAATTGGTGACAAATTTTGCATGTCATTTCCATCTTATGTACCTTCACTATCAAATTATTAATCATAGAGATCCATTCATTGTGTTGAGCCTACACATATCCATTCTTTGGAAGACCTATGGGCTGAGCCAAGATAAAGCACTACTTGACACAGACTTAGAGATGATAACCATGACTAAAATACAATGAATAGATGTGGTGCAAGAATTTACTTTAGAGTTTGTGAAAGTAGTGATGGGACTACACCTTTGATGTATTCTGATCATTAGTACTTTGGAGATTAAGCTAATTTCAATCACCACTCTAGGGAGATTAAAGGTCTTCACTGGGGACAAGTGAAAATATTGAGAGGGGCACTCATGTGGAAGAGATTCTTTGAGAGATTAAGGGTCTTCACTTGGGGACAAGATTGAGAGGAGCACTCATGTGGAAGACATGCTTTGGGAGATTTCACTTGTGTGGATAAGATTGAGAGGAGTTGATAGGAGCACTCATGTGGAAGAGAGGAAGAAGATACACATTGGTGGGTCTTCAAAACAACCAAATGATAAATTGAAGTCAACCAAAACCTTTGTGATTATGGGTGATGATGAGGAGGACTATAACCGATTGAAGATGGTCATGACATTGTTATTGACATAAACAAGAAGTTAAACAAGAAGTGTGAGAGATTACAATCACAAGTTCCTCAAGCTCTTGCTCTATGTGAAAGACCTTAGGGATGATTTCAAGGTGGTCAAATGCATCAAAGGTCTTGTAAAGGACATAAGGGCCAAGATGCCAATGCTCAAAGGATAACCACTCTCAAGGAAGCTATGATGTTAGTGGAGATATATGAAGAAAAATGAGAGAAAATATGCCTAAAAGTGTGGTTATTAGAGCTCCAATTAGATTGAAGTTGCCCCATCTACTTATGTAAGAACCACAAGTAATGCTCCTTCAAATATGACCATTTCTAGGTACCCTACTTGTTACGGTTTGTACGTTCATCCTTCTGTGTGGTTAATTTGGAATGCCTAATTACCCCTATGTTCATAGCATGTCTCACTTGGGTGATTACATGTGTAGGACATATGAAATTAAGGATGGCTGGTGTGAGGTGAAAAAAAGAAAAAAGAACCACGCCTCTATAGCCCTTCACCTCCCAAACTTTGAAATACTAACACAACGGAGGCACCACCAGCCACCGGCTGGAATACTTCTCACAATTCACCACCCACCCACACCAGAAAGATAGCTCAAAACCACGATAGACAGTGATCATTTGGCAAAAACACACAGCACCATACACACTGTACAAACTCAGCAATTACACCAAAAACCAGGACTCTGGCCAGGATTTACTGCCAAGGGAATTCACCCTTGCGTCTGACAACCAAGCCTATGTCTCCCGGTCTCTGCTTCACTTCAGAGGGCGCCCCACCAGCAACCCTCCTTCACTTTCACTCTGTCCCCTCTTCTCTGCTTCACTGCCATCAGCCCTCGACCCTTATGGTACCAGCCCCTTCGCACTTGTCTTCAGCACTACCAGCCACCTCTGAAGCTGCTTTACGTGCCAGTGACACTTGAGACGGCTTCCAACTCTGCACTGTGCTCTAGGCTCTCTCTCTCGTCAGCATCCACTCTTTGCCTGCAGTCGTCGCCCACACAAAACCAGCCACTCCCTCTTCAGAGGGCGCCCCACCAGCTAAACCTCAACTCAGCAGCTCTCTCTCTCTCTGTGTCGTCGTGACCAGCAGCTTTGCCAACCACAGAGCCTCTGCACAATCTCTTCAGCACCAACACTAACTGCTCAACGTAGCACCCTCCTTCGCTTGCATCCCTCTGTCTTCGCCTGCAGCCAACCTTTCTCAACTGACCACCAGGCCTTCCTCACTTTGCGTTCACTGCCGAATCCAGAGCGCCTACACGCTGACGACCAACTCTCCTCGCTGCGCTCAGCTGTGCCAACCACCCTCCGTCCGGCTCCACTCCAGCAAGGCGGCTACCTTCTTTGCTCACCGTCTGGGTCTGCACAATCACCCAGGCCTCCTCACGTATAAGGCGGCAACACTCTTCACACCTTTTCGCCTGTCTACAGAACCGGGCTTTCTTCTCTAGGCGGCCACCCAACCTTCTTCGCGTCTGCAGCTACACTCCAGAGCGACCTTCGAGCACCAGGCGGCTACTCGCTTCACGCCCGTCTTTTCTCTTCAGAGGGCGCCCACACCAGCTACCCTCTACTCCCAGCTCGTCGCCTCTGTGCCACGACTAGTAGCAACTGCAGCTCCCTTCTCTGTTGGCTCTCCCCACAAGAGAGGTCTCCCTTCACAAGGCCGCCTCCACCTTTTCGCCCCCCGACTCCCTTTATCCTGCAAGGCGGCACCTCATCCTTTCCGTTTGCTCCACGCTCGCCAACCTTCTAGAGGTGGCATGTTGGCAGCCCAATAAAAACTCCATGTGGCTATGCCTTTTTTTGCCACGTTAATATTATATTTCTTTTATCCTTTAAAGCCTCAATAATGGTCACCATCACAATGCTACAATGGCCCCTCCTTCTCCTTTGTATTTTTCCTGAACAAACGGCGCCCACGACCTTCCAAAACAAGAGCTACCCACGGCCTTATAATCAACATCATCCGAATGAGTCGGTGCCCTGCATTTGGCAACCACCCGCACACCATACTGCTGTAATAAAAAACTTCCAAATCTCCAGCATTTGCTCCCAAAAAAAAACAACATGTGTACCAGCTCACTGCAAAACCACCCGCTCTGTACATTTGCCAGGGCATTCAGGGCAAAGTTTATTCACACACCACGCATCCCATATGTACACTGACCCAAAACACCTTTCAGATTTTTACCTGACAGCTGGAACTAAGTGTTGGATTTAATGCTTGTGTTGTCGTGTAACTTTAGCATGTGTTACTAATTTGTAATGTGTTTGAATGGACAACATGTAGGTTGGTGAGATTGACGAGCTTTGTGCTTTGTAAGCCGGTATGGCTGGTACATGATGGCGGCGGTGATTTGGCATGAGTAATTACTGAGAAGGTTTTTCTCATTTTTGGTATTTTGGTCATAATATTTACTACGAGATATTTTTTCTTATTGCTGGCTGCCCACTTTTGTTATACTTGGGCGTGGACCTATTAATTTTGTTACACGTGAATTATATTTTGTATTATTGTTGGCCGCCCACTTTTGTTATACTTGGGTGTGGACCTATTAATTTTATTGCTCATCATGAATTAGCCCTTGGGGTTCTTTATGTAATTTTCCTTTAGTGGTTTAGATAGAAAGGATTTATCTAAGCTTTTGGTTAAAGCAACTCCTATTTTTTTAGAGAGCAAGCTCGTGCATAACCGTGCAACTAATTTTGGCATGTGGGCTACTTTTATGAATAAAGACATAAATACCCAAGAATTGGGAGGAGGCCAACACTTCTTAGGGGGGAAATTGCACCCAACACTGTGTTCAAAGTGATATATATTAAACCCTATTTCTCCAATAAACCCTAATCCCCTATTGATTTTGATGCAATAATGACATGAGAGAATAGAGGAAGGCTTATTGATGAGATTGAATGCCTCGGATCCCATGAAAATATGCAAGAAACCCTAATTTCTCAAGAAACCTCAAAATTACAAGAGAGTCCAAAACACCAAGCATAGAAGGCTTTTGCATGCACAAATCATATGCATGGATAGAGAAAGCATAGGGAATGAGTTAATGCATGGATAGAGAAAGCATAGGGAATGAGTTGATGCAATCAAATTTTGCCAAACTATGGATGAAACCCTAGTTTCCCAATGAACTCCCTAATCTACAAAAGAGGGAAGAAATTGAGTCATTGATTGAGCTAACGTTTTGGCTTACACTTGGTAAAAGCTTAATTGAATGCTTAATCCATCTTATGCCATACTAATCACCATGGAACCCTAAAGAAGCAAAAGCACAGCCCATTTTGTGTGTAATGTTCTAAAATTTCATGCTAATCACTAATATTTAAGCAATTTGTGCTTATACCAAGCAAGACCACAATCATAAGCCATACTCCATGGCTGAATCGGCCCATTGAATGATGGAAATGGCCTACCAACCGTCGGTGATGAACACAGTCCGTGGAGGGGACAAAGTCGTTGATTAAAATGCCATTTTGTGCCATTGAACATCCAAAATATAAGCCAAGGTCTTCCCCAACCATAATGAAGGCACACTAGTCACCAATGGTCATGACACTGCTCACAAACTCCAAAATCGTACAACAGACAGCGACGGCCAATTCAATCCTCAAGCTTCATGAGAGAAGGAGTAATTGCTTGCTTAATGATGTTCCCCTAGAATGGCAAGAAGATTCGATGAAGGATGGGTGCTATGGCTATGGAAAATTGCACAGAAGAAGGATTATTGAGAAAAAACATTTTGATTAACTTTCCTAATCATGATTAGTAGTTTTCCCCCAATTTTGGTCCCTCATTCAAATTTGGAGCGACTACCCCAGATTTTGGTCCACAGTGACCCACAGCCCCCAAAAGTTAGAACACCCAAAAAATCAAAGAGATTTCCATCATCCCATAGTCACCATGCCCATTTGATCAAGAAATCAAGAAAGTCCAAGAAAATCAAGAAATCCAAGAACTTCTCAAACTTTCTTGAAATCAAGATGAAAATGGATAAAAGACTAAGCTCTAATACCAATGAAAGAAAGTGGCAACTAGATTAGCCTAGATTTAGCCTCTTGTTAGCCTTGGATTAGCTTAGATTATGGAGATTAGCCTAGGTTTTTTAGAGAGATAAGAGAGAGTAAGATTTGTGTATTCTTGATTATCAAAAGGTACCAAAAATATGGTGTATGTGGCCTATGTATACATGACCCCCCTTTTCACACTATCATAAGTGTTGTCCATGGGCATGTTCAATTGGCCTTGGGCCCATTATTCATATGAGACCATTCCACTTTGCTAATCTCAAAAGATAAAAGTGGTGGCATCAACTAATTGTTCATTGCACAATGTGGACACCAAGAATAATTCAACTGAGGTAGATAAAAGAAGATAAAGAAGGAATGCCAATCTCAAAAGCCAAAGCGGTGGCATTGACTAGTTGTTCATTGCACCCTAGTGCAATGAAAGGTTCCCCATATGTAAGTCAATCAAAAGGGTAAGGCAAAGACAAACGCTACACATAAACCCCTAATGGAGAAAGTGCCAACAGTAGGAGATAATTTGGGTCATCATGTTCAAATGAGTATGAGCCCATCCTTTGGCAAAGACAAACGTCACTGCCCCTCAACCCCTAATGGAGCAAGTTCCATAGGGAGATAATTTGGGTCATCATGCTCAAATGAGGATGAGCCCATCCTTTGGTTGGGTCATAAACTTCTTGCCCATGTGCCTTGCCTCTACACTTCCCCCCTCAACCCCTAACGGAGAAAGTGTCAATGTGAGGAGATAATTTAGGTCATCATGTTCAAATAAGGATGATCCCATCCTTTGGGTGGGTCATAAACTTCTTGCCCATGTGCATGGCCTATACACTTGCAAAGCATCATCTCACACATCCCAATATAAATCAAGATTGAATATCTAGCATGCATCACTACTTGAAAGAATACAGCATCAAGCAAAGAGCCACAAAAGGGTATGACCTCAATTATTATGGTTAAATGGTACTTGAAAGACTATAGCATCAAAGCACAATCTTGTCACTAAAATTACATTAAAAAATTATGCCTCTAGTGGTATCCCTCTTGTGGTATCACTTTATGGTGGTGATTGTAGCTCAATAAGAGATAAGGCACTTGCATATGATTTCAAATCATGTCTCAATTGTGGTCAAATTGATAGATATTGATGCAAAAATTTAATGAAAGTTGGTTAATAATCTTATCTCAATGATTGGAGAGTGCCCTCACTCATGGGCATGCATCCATAAGCACCACATATTGAGCATTAAGTGTGAATGGGAAATATTAAGGAAGTCTTATGATTCACTTCCACCCATAACAATGTCATGCCTACATAAGAGGACTGGAACAATTCTTCTTGGGATACAAAAAAAGAGAGACAAAGAACAAGCTATACCTCTACGAGAGAAAAATCTAGACCACTAGCATAACCATGGTTTAACATCCCCCAAGTAAAAATAAGGTCACTAAAGAGCTTAAAAAGGGAATATTTATCTTTTAAACAAATGAGGTCAAGCCATCTTCCAAAGCTTTATTCGAAAGGGGAACACAAGCCTGATAGTCACAATGGAAAATGCATGGAAAAAGCCATAACCCAATGTTGAATCAATGTAATTATGGATAGTTGAAAGAAAGGTGCATCTAGATTAACCTAGGATTATCCTTATTATCCTAGATTAGGAAAAGCTAGAGAGATTAACACTAAGCAATATGAAAAGTAAGTGTAATGAGTATCAAGAAGTATATCCAAAGGTAGAAAGGTACAATACTCCTAGAGCACATGCCTTTTATAGTCCCAAGGCCCATGTGCCCTACTCCCACATGTAAATGACCCTAAGCCCATGTGCCTAGGCCCATCCCATGTGCATGTGCATCCTAAGAACAATTTGTTACAAACCATCCCCTCCTCCTAACATGATTTTGTCCTCGAAATCAAAGGGTGGTTGTGCCCCCCAAAGAAAAGACATATACAAGTGGCTATGTACAAAAACCAAAAATCACATCCGTGGCATAATGCCGATGTAGCGGAAGACCCATATATGAATCATAAGACCCCAAGGGTCAAATGGAAAGGATAAAGGGCTCCCGTCGTGTGATGATGAAGCTACCTATGCAACTGCCTAGATCAAAATGAAATCCAAGGCATGCAAATTAAAAGGCAATGGTCCCACGATAAGCTAGTGCAAGTGGAAAAGATAAGGAACCACTGTCGGTGAGACGAAGCTAGTCAAGTATCCTCTAGGATCAAATGGAAAAGACACTAGTGTCACCCCGAAGATGAAGTAATCCACACAAGTGTGACCACATAGATGGAATGTAAATCCAAACCATGTAGGCTCCAAAGCAATGGTTCTCGAATCGCCTTGATCAAATGGAAAATGTAGAGAACCAATGTTAGTGTCATGGTCGGCCAATCCTCCTGGATCGAATGGATAGACACCCATGTCGATGACATAAGACGAAGCTATAACAAATGGATAGCCAAAGTGTACCATGGAACAAATGTGTGACCACCTCGATCGAGAAGGAAGTATCCAAGATCCTCGCCCAAAGTGAAATGACCACCAAAAATATCATCAAATCCATGGTCTAGATAACTTCTCAAGTGAGAATCTGGATGTGATGCATGTGATACATCATCATAGGTATGTGGGTGTGATACATCTCATCATCATCTGTGCCAATATCGATGTAGTATACATCCTCAGGAATATAATCACGGCTACTCAAGAATGTAGGACACTCAAATAAGCGACAATAGGAGTGATCCCAAACTGAGAAAAACTGATCCATCTACCTCCAAGAAATATCTCAATGGCCAATAGTCAAAGGATTGCCGGATGTGCCAATCTCTCTCATCCCATAGATGACGAA